>NC_061106.1:6803002-6819580 GCF_015104395.2 Macrobrachium nipponense | reverse complement strand
ACAGAAGTGCGATGGAATTTAGATGGACCCATACCGTCCTTCTGCTTCCTCTTCGGGAATAGAACGTTGTCACCTATTTTTGTGAATTTAGTGCCCTGCAGTAGTGCCACCTATTGGTTCTATGTTTCAGAAAAAAATGGATGCTTAAGTTACTAATCATATATTTAAGAAAATTTTGGAGAAATTCGCTTACTATGTATAATTACCAGAGTGGGTTCGCAATTGTAGCGTTGCTTAATAATTAAGGTTAACTTTACATACAAATGGTGCCAAGTTTCTTGGTGTTATCACCCGTAAGCAGAATTTTAGATATAATACCGTAAGGCCTTGGTGCGACAGTTTTATGTGTTTATATGTATATAATTATTTATAAATATATATATATATATATGTATAATATTATATATATATATATATATATATATATATATATATATATATATATATATATATATTTCTTCTTTCCCACCATTATCTCTACATTAAGGGGTCGGTTGCCCGTTGCGCCTTCTTCACTGCCTTCTATCAAGGGTATCATCCTCCACCAAACCTATTTTCTCTATACCTTCTTTCACTTTATCTCGCCATGTTGTCCTCTGTCTCTCTCTCAATTTCCTTCCTCTAACAGGTTCCTCCCAATCATGACAGACTTATCAGCTCTGTAATCTTTACTAAGCCTGCCCTTCTTATCTCGTCACCTTCCAATCTCTCAAGCAGTGATAGTCCCATAATTCACCACAGCATTCGCATCTCTGTTCTCTCAAGCTTTGCTTCCTCTTTTCCTCTGAGAGCCCATGTTTCTGATCCAAACATTAACACTGGTCTTATCATTGTGCTATAGATCTTGACTTTTGGCTTGATTGGCATTTTCTTATTACATACTACTCCATCCCCTTCTCTCCACTTCCCCCGTGCAGCTTTTATCATACTATCAACTTCAGCCTCACATCCACCTACTTGGCTTAAAGTAGGTCCTAAGTATTTAAATTCTTCCACCTGTTTTGTAATCGAGTCTCTTCTTTCTTTTATTACTAACCTTTCACTATCTTCCCTGATGCCCACCAAAACCTCTGTTTTATTCACATTCATCTTTAAGCCACCCCTCACTAAAGAATCCTGCCACTGTTCAAACCCTTCTAAGTAGGTCTTCCTCATTTTCTGCATTAATCGCCAGATCATTGGCGTACAACTCCCACAGCTCTTCATTCCTGATATCTTCACTTAATACATCCATAACCAGCACAAATAAAAATGGGCTTAATGCTGGCCCCTGGTGTAATCCAACACTAACTTCAAAGTTTGCTGTTTCCCCAACTGCTCATTACTTTTGTGCTCGTTCTTTGATATAGCATCTCGATCACTCTAACTAACTTTTCTGGGACTTGTCTCTTCCTCAAACACCAATACATCACTTCTCTTGGTAATCTATCATATGCTTTCTCTAGGTCTATGAAAGCACAATAGAGCTCCTGGTTTCCCTCTAGCCTCTTTTCCTTGTAGCTGTCTTACCATTAAGATGGTATCCACGATCCCTCTTCCTCTTTCTCAATCTTAACAATCTATCCTAATCTCTCATCGACTATCCTCTCTTAAACTTTCAATCTATGCTCTGTTAGTTTAATTCCCCTGTAGTTACCACAATCCATGACATCCCTCTTATAATTATTATATATATATATATACATCGAGCTACAAATGTCCTTTAATATCCAATTCGCTCTACCTCGGAATTAATATATTTTCATATATGTTAACCGAAGGGGAATTTTTTAGTTGATAGTAATTTCGGTTAACATATATGAAAATATATTAATTCCGAGGTAGAGCGAATTGGATATTAAAGGACATTTGTAGCTCGATGTATGTATCTGACTCTGGATGAAAGGCGAGGACGTAACACGTTTAATGCGCAATTCAGTCATTTTCTGCTTAAAATAACGCCTCGTCAAGTTAGTACCGCAGACAGACTGAATTACCTTTGGGAGACCAAATTTTGAAATGAAACCTATTAAAGCCTCTATAATCTTTTCACTCCTTATGGACTGCAAGGGGATTGCCTCAGAGTATAGAGACATACGGTCCATAACAGTGAAAGTATATTCATTTCCACTCTTTGATTTCAGGAGAGGACCATCAACATCAAACAACACCTCACAAAAAGGTTCAGACACAACAGGGATAGGTATTAATGGAGCCTTTGGAATAGGTAGATTAGGTTTGCCGACTCTCTGACAAACTTCACAACTATTAACAAGTTTTTGTACATTACCTTTCAACTTAGGCCAGAAGAAATTATTCATTAACCTACCAACTGTTTTGTGAATACCAAAATGCCCCTCCATTACTTTCTCGGTAACATTCAGGAACCACAATCTGTCGAATAATTTCGTAATCCTCCCCTGAGGCATGCATTGGTCTACTCAGTCTATATAATACTCTGTTAATAACCTTCAATATAGGAACAGTCACGTTCATTATTTCACAAGACTCAGTTGGGAGACTACCAAACTCCTTAATAGTCCAATTGGGTTTTAATCTAACACTACTTCTATCTACAGCTACATCACTACCTCTTAAACTACTCAAATCAACGTCGACTGTTGACTCTGCAGCGCGAGTGACTACCACTACTTCCACATCCGGATTAACCACAATTGACACACGTATTCTCATACACAATCTCATTTCCGAGAACTACACCCACCTTTTTAATAAGAAATTTTTCAGCAATAGCCAAACCGATGTTCCCGAAAAATTAGGACAACTAAGATGAAATAGACCAATTGCATAAGATTTTACAGTGTCCGGGAAACCATTCAAAATAACAGGCTCCAGATTCTCATACACAAAATCCTTCGGGACCAAATCTCAAATAATTAATGGTTGAGCAACCCCCGTATCACGTAAAATATTTACCTTCTTCCCTTGAGCTACCCCATACAACGAGACTTCACCAACAGACAGAAAATCACCAAAGGAACAACCAGCATCGGTCTTTCTTAGTCATTGAGTCGGGGCGGGCATAGATCCAACCTGACTAGCACTTTTCTCGCCCGCCATCATCGTTTTACCTTTACTGTTACATACCTTTTCCCAAGCACTACACATGCTTTTGACATGACCCTGCTTGTTACAGAAAAAGCATGTCAAATTCTTAAGCTTTTGCGGATCATAAACACAAGACTCCCTACGTCTCTTATTTTGCAAGGACCACACCTCATTTGATTGACCATTCTGAGAAACGTTATTATTATTTCTGTTATGAAAATTACCAGATTTCCCAGAATAACCCCAGTATGATTTTTCCTAGGATATTGCCTGTTTCATACTATCATTATGAGAAAAGTACACATCTGAGACCATGGCAACCTCCTGAAGTGGAGGCACCATAGTATAAATAGCGGTAGATAGCCGCCCTATCTTCGTCGGTACCGTTGTCTGTTCTTAAATCTGTTGGTCAGATATTGTCTGAAAAGACAACGGTTTGCGTCGTAGGTTGAAAGGTTTTGATGTTGATTCCTCCCTTTGAAGAGCCATCAGCCAGCGACTTGATTTCTCTCTATTTGACGGAATCCTGTGGAATGCTAGGCCTTTTGGACACTTGCCAGAAGTATTGGCAAAACCAAACGTCATATAAGTTTGCATAATTCGACGCTATTTACATGACAATTGACCTAAAACATGAGGACAATACCGAGGACGAATGCAATACGCGTGCTTCGCTGCGCTTGTTTTTGTGAGGCGACTGCGACACTGCGTCATCGGTATTAATCCGCCAGTGGCAACATAGTCGAATCCTGAATAAATGGCGTTCTCCATTGAAGTACCTAGTCGCTAATTTGAAATTAAATTGTACAAAAAGGGGATTACGTAAAAAAAATAAGCGGTGGCTCATTTTTTAGGTTATTAAAAGTTCAGTTTGACGAAAATTAATGGCTATTAACCAGAAGTCCAACTTTAACGACCTAAGGTAATTGTGATAAGTGAGTTGCATAGAGGTGGGTTGGTTGGTTGAGAGAAAGAGAGAAGTTGGTTGAGAGAGAGAGAGAGAGAGATAGTTAGTGCCTAATGTTAGGGCCATCGCTACCTGTGAACCTCGAAAAGGTAAGTTTACATAATGCATCTCTCTGCGGGTGTTTAACATTTTATATATATATATATATATATATATATATATATATATATATAATATATATATATATATATATATATATATATATTATATATATATATATATATATATATATATATATATATATATATATATATATATATATATATATATATATATATATGAGTCATATCACATTACCCTGATTCATATACGTACATCGAGCTACAAATGTCCTTTAATATCTAATTTGCTCTACATCGGAATGAATATATTTTCATATATGTTTAACTAAGGAGAATTTTTCGTCGATAAGAGGTTTGTCGGCTCACGGGCGCGAACCATCGACACTTACAAATCCAGGACGGACAGTGAAGCTTTAGACCACACTGCCACCGCAAGAGCCTGTAAGTTTATGCTGCCTCTCACCTACAAATACCTGTTGCTCTCAGGTATTCGTTGTTTGGAGACTGCATCAAACCCACCTCGACTTCGGTAACGTTGTGGTGCTCTTGTCCGCATATATATATATATATATATATATATATATATATATATATATATATATATATATATATATATATATATGTATGTATGTATGTATGTATGTATGTATGTTATTATATATTGCTACTTTCAAAATGCATATATCCCCTCTTTGACTGTTTAAAATGCTGTGTATAAGATTTTGGCAACATTTTTTCAGATTCCTAGATCGCTTAGAGTTAGGATGTTTTAAATGTATGTTCAGATATCGCATAACATAATTGTAAAAGAATATTTAACGTAGAATGTAGAAAGAGAGAGATATTTTCTTTGTCCGTTCGAAGCTAGATTGTTTCCCTAACCTGTCAACACGTTTGATTAGAGACCTTGACGTCTTCATTGTGTTTTGGGATTTCTCTCATCACATCTGATAGTGACTTTTTCTCGAGTCTGTTTCGATCGAGTCGTGTATCTGTTGAGCAGAATCGTTTCATACGCGTTCGTCTTTGTCAAAGTCACGTGCAGATTTCACAGTTTGTATGTAAAGTTGCGTCAGTATTCGAAGCTTCTAGAAAGAATTATTGCCCAAAACGTTTTGTGTCATCTCCACTGTCCCACTTCCTTAACGAAGAGATTTTCATTGCATCTTAGAACCGCGTTCCGTTCAGACACCTCTCTCTCTCTCTCTCTCTCTCTGTCTCTGTCTCGCCATAACTGATATTAGCGTAACGTAAAATGGTCACTCGTAGCTTGTAGATTTCAGATTTGATATTTCTTAGAGTTTATTTAGTATTATTTAGTGTTTTTGTGGAGCCTGTTTTGATGAGTGTGAAACAAGCCTGCAGCAAAGAAAGAAAATTGGTATACCAACAAGGTAAAGTGTTATATTTTTATTAAATGCAACTAATAACTAATATCTAATGGTTATGAAGGTTTGGTAAAAACTAATAACTATTGGTTACCATGGTTTTAAGAACTAATAACTAATAGTTACAATGGTTTAGTGAAATTTACATTTTTACACATTGCAAATTTTTGTGTTTTGTGTTTGTTTCATTTGAAGTGCATTTATCCATTTTCTTACTGAAGTGATTTTTATGTTTTGTGCATTTATCCATTTTCTTATTGATGTGTGTCTTTTTGTTTTATATTCTGTGTGATTAGTACTTTTTGCAATTTTGGTATTTTCCACATTTTTCTGTGTTTTCATTTGCATTCACAATTTAATTAACTTGGTTATTTTCATTACTTAATCGTTTCACGTTTAATTAAATTTAACACTTGTGAATTAATTTGCACTTAGAATTTGAATTAATTTCAAATTTTCAATTATTGCCTATCACTTTTGAATTTTGATTGAATTAATTTTCTTGAATTTTGTGATAAATTACTTTTGATTTAATTTTACTGAATTGATTCAAGAATTAATTGACTTTACTTTGTTTTCAAGTAACAGTAATTTTCCCTGATATTGTGAATTTCACTTATAAATCTTGAGTTTAATAATAAATTTTTGTTTTTAAAATTTTTATAAGTGTTTATTTTCACACCAGCATATAATTATATTTATGTTAGGTAGAAACATGGAGTGGTAATTGCTCTGTTTTCCTTCAATTAACTTGAAGTGACTTAGAACCAGGGAAGTACTTAGACTTCTGAAATCAGGGAGATACTTAGACTTTTAAAGCTGTTGATGGAGTGATGCCCTTTGATTAATTTAATTACTAACAAGATTACCTCACACCTGTTTTGATGAACTTAGTCTGATTTTCTGCAATACTGGTAAGTTTTTAAGGGATCGCTGTTCCCTTTAGAATATTCAGTTGTTTAGTACCTGTGATGAGGGTTCAGGTGTATGGCTGTTGAGAGGTAAACAATTAATGAATGGTAAGTGTAGTAACCAGATACTTGGCACTTTGTCACAATATATAAGCGAATACCACACCAAAATGATAGGCATAAATCCAAGCGCTTTCGTCTTTACTAAGTTGGAAAGAAAGTTATCAGGTAAACAACCAAATCAAGAATACCAGATGGTTAATTGTCAAAAGGATGAAAATTAAAGAGATAATCCATGATTATCGGATATCACACGGTCACAAACTTAAACATAGATTTAACCCTAACAGAAACTACAACGTATCGTATAGTCTAATTTTTAGAACATGTAAAAACTTAATATATAAATTTTGTTGCTTATATTAACTACAACTTTTTTCATTATGAACCAAGACTTAAATTTTGAACATTTCCATTATTTTATTTGATGAAACAAGATTCAATGATATTCCTTTTAACTGTGTTATTACATGGGATTAGGGCTTTTGCTTGACTCCAGTTAATAGGATGATCTAAATCCCTCATATGTATGAATAATGCATTCGATATTTGCCCAGTTCTCACAGAATATTGGTGCTGTTTGAGACGTTGTGAAAGAGATTTACCGGTTTGTTCGTAGTAGACTTTATCACACTTTTTGCAAGGAATTTCATATATGCAGCCTGGAAGATCTTTGGGAGAATTTTTTATTACTAAAGTCTTGACATTAATATTACTGAAAAAAAACATTTAAAAACCTTTCATCATGGGGTAATTTGAGAATTTTATGCTTCCTAAATTCAAGTTTGTCATTAGTTAAATAAAAAAAATTTCTAGCTCTTTTCCATGTCACATCTACAAAAGTCCTTGGGTATTTAAGTTTCAAGGCAATATCATAAATAGTTCTAATCTCAGCATCAATAAACTGCGGGCTACAGGCACGTAAAGCCCTTAGGAACATCCCAGAAAAAACAGAGAATTTAACATTTTGATGGTGATTGGAGTAGTATGAACAAAGGAGGCAATGTTAGTTGATTTCCAAAAGACTGAAAATATGAAATTTCAGTTAAATGGTTTAGGTATGTGGAGGATATTTTCTGTATTTGGCCAGTTTACGAAAATCTCCAGGAATTCGTAAATACTCTCAATTATTTAGTCCCTTCTATAAAATTTACTGCAGAGGAAGAAAGAAATAGTAATTTCAATTTTCTTATGTAAGTGTCCTTAGAAATGATAGAAATTTCACCTTTTCAGTCTTTTGGAAATCAACTTACATCGCCTTTTTTGTTCATTACTACTCCAATCACCATCAAAATGTTAAATTCTCTGTTTTTCTGGGAAATTCCTAAGGGCTAAAGTTTTTATGAAACAACCTTCTTTACTGATGATTTAGTAAGACTTTATGTAATATATGTATATATATATATATATATATATATATATATATATATATATATATATATATAAACTGAATATATTAATTTTATTGCTTATATTTAACAGAAACTACAACGTATCGTATAGTCCAAAACATGTAATAACTGAATATATTAATTTTGTTGCTTATATTTAAGCAACAAAATTAATATTGTCAGTTTTTACATGGTTTGGACTATACGATTCCTTGTAGTTTCTGTTAAATATAAGCAACAAAATTAATATATTCAGTTTTTACATGTTTTGGACTATACGATACGTTGTAGTTTCTGTTATATATATATAAAGCATATAAGCAATGTCTAAGCAATCACTGATATTTTATACAAATGATATATCATTGCAACCTTTTCTTACAAACAAATATAATCCCAGTTGCCATTTCAGATTAGAATAATGCGTGCACTTCATATATTGTTAAATTATTTGCGAAGTCAGTTACTGTTTTGCATGGCTTGTACATTGCATGTATTTAAAGTGAATATTGTTTTTTTACTGAACATTTTTTTCACTTTCCCTTCTTTTTCAAACACAAAATAACTTATTGTTTGAAGGGAGGTGCGAGTGGTTTCAGGATTCAGAAGTAAAGTATCTTTAGCCCTCCTCCTCCTTCAGATATCTCCCCCTAACTCCCAAGTTAGCAATCATACCAAATGTGCTGTTAGAACTGCATGCAAGGCGTATACATCAACTCAGATTTCATAACCCAGGGAATATTAACCCTCACAAATACCTTGTTCTACAGATTTTGGCGATTGGGAACGATTGCAGTGTATATTGCATCTGGCAGAAATTGCAACTGTTTACCCCAACTGGAAGCGTATTTAGGAACAAAGCACGAATGTTGGTGCAGCAGCTGGATCCCGATTATCTTTTATGGCTTTCATTTTCCCTCCGCCTATTTTATTGTACTTGGAAGTTAAGAGGAAATAAGACAATAATCATATATTATCCTTCAAACATTTCCCATTTCGCGAGAAGTATATGCTGAACTTTTTAACAAATGACGTCTCAGAAGTTCATAATCGATAGCCAGTCGTTATTAATTCTTCTTGGCGTAGAGATATTTTGTTCTTAGGTAAAAAATATGAATAAAAAAAAGAATGATGTCTATTATAAAGTTGACAAATTTTTTAAGGTTTCTATTTTTGGGATTTGAGAAAGCGATAAACTCTTTTAATTCCTTTATATATAATCACAAGTTTTGCCGTTTCCTTCGAGTTTTGATTCAGTTCATGTTTGTTACCCAAGTACCAGGATTCATTAATTCCAATGTTTTTAATTTGGGCCTGATGAAAGAATATATATATATATATATATATATATATATATATATATATATATATATATATATATATATATATATATATATATATATATATATATTATATAAACAGTATGTATTCTACAAATGGTATATGAGAAAGCAATAATATATTTTAATTCCTTTATGTTATAATCACAAGTCTTGCAGTTTCCTTCAAGTTTTGATTTAGTTTGTTTGTTACCCAAGTAATAGGAATGCATGAATTTGGGGAAAACTATGTCACGAGAGTTCAGAGAATGCTCTAAAGGGTCCACAATAGTATAATTGTTAAGAGATCGTGTAAAACTTTATAAAAGCTTTCGAAACATTCTCTGGGTTCATCTTCAGTCCTAATGAGTAATTTAACATAAAATGAACTACGAAATACAGCCACTGAAGATTGTTGACACGGTAGTTAGCTCACAAACAGACGAGGTGATGAAGAAAGAGAAGTTATTCTAACTATGTGATTTCTTCTCCTCTATTAATATTCTTAGATGCAATTCTGCTCGATCCCCGTACGGGTTGACGTAATGTTGCTGGAGGTTCTTCTTCCTAGATGTAATTCTGCTCGAACTAATCTCGATCTTCGTACGGGTTGACGTAACGTTGCAGGAGGTTCTTCTTCCGGAGTTGTAGATTAAGCACTGTAATCAGACTCCCCTGGAACAGCGTTTACTGTGATAGGGAGAGGCAATGTAGAGGCAGCATCTGGAGATGGGAAACAGAGCCCGTCCTAAAGTAGAATCTTTTAAAAACATACTTGTTGCCTTTGAACGACTCTCCTAAGCTTATAAAGCAGCTCCCTCAACTACTAAGCATTTCAAGACCGTTGTAGCATAGGTTTTCTTGAATTTCATTTTATATGTCAGCTTTATCTTCTTAATATTTAGTCACAGCATGTTGCAGACCGTTCGGTAATTTTAGGCAATAGTATGAAGTACCTGAATGTATTGATTAAAGCAGTTTATTCTTGGACTTTTTCAATTTCCCCAACATTAGTTGTAGCTATACGAACGCCTGTCCTAGGGTTAGCTAAAGATTTAAGAAAGAAGCCAGCCCACTCGGTTCTCTCTGTCTCAAACTTAAGAATGGAAAACTGTACTACATATGGCTTTTTACATTTTGAACTACCGACAGTACCCATTCTCTATTCAGTATCTTAGTATATAAAGGCATTTGTATGTTTTTATACATCAAGTGTGTTTTTATTTATTACCGTGAGAATGTGGTGGTGTTGGGCCAGTTTTTATTATAAGATATTGCAGATGTGGGGCAATGACTAGCCTCTGTTAAAGTACTTTTGAGAAAAAGTACTTTAACATGTCCTGTCACCGGAGATGGGCACCAGTCACGTGTCTCATGTTACGAGGTGTTGCTCCCACGACATATGACTCGTGACTGGTGCACATCTCCGGTGTCAGGAGTCAGGACGTGTTAAAGTACTTTTACTGAAGGTGGGTCAGAACACGGTTAAGGTGGCTGCAGCTAGTCCACTCGGTTGTTTACCCTCTTAACAGGACGTATGGCTCAGGAACCTTGGTAACAGTCACCCATGGGAGGAACAATTGTCCTTTCACCTCCCCATGGCAGTCGCCACGGGCTTTTTTTTTCCGTTAAAAAAAATCTAGACAAATCCATCCATATAATAATGCTATTATTGTCAGTTTGATAAAAGAATTTAAAAAATCATTCAGCCATGTTCCAATGCTTGTACATTAGCGGGAGCCCTCAAAGAGATTATCATTTACCTTTTCAGAGAAATTCTTAGCCCATTGGCTACCTTCTTTGCATTATATGCAGCGAACAGCCGTAATGCAAATGTATTGTGGCATCCAAGATGACGATATCGCAACATATTTGTCATAGCTGATACAGTTAGATGGACGTATACTTGCAGCTAAAGGGGACTTCGGATGTTGCGCGTATCAGACGACGAAATAAGCATACCTGGAAACCAGTAAACTACCGCCCCTCTAATTTTCGGTCGGTCCACTCATCTGTATCTGTAGACGTTAAATGAACCATGAGGTTATAATAATCTCTCAAAACAATGAAATGCAGATAAAACTTTAATGTATAAACTAATTTGGATATATAAAATGTAATAGCTATATCGTAGTACGTACACTCTTCCATTCATAAGTTTGAGAGAGAGAGAGAAAGGAGTGGGCGGGGCTTCCTTCCTATTTCTTTAGCTAAGCCAAGAACAGGAGTTCAGATAACTACAACGAATGTGGAGGGAACTGAAAAAGTTCAAGCGTAAACTCTGGTGCTTCATTAGATTGCCTAAAATTACCGAAGGATCTAAGACATGCTGTGCTAAAATATCAAGAAGATACAACTGATATACAAAACGATATTCAAGAAAACCTATGCGACAAAGGGCTTCAAATGGTTAGTAGTCGCCTAAAATCCACATTGTTGCTTTTAAAGGCAATATTAACCTCGTCCTAATTGTGTCTATGGGCATTACTACTGCGCTGTGTTGTGAATGTAACTCATATGCTCGTTTATGTTCCCCCAAACGTTTATCTAGTCCTCGTTTACTTTCGTCAAAATATTTTTCTTTACAATCCATGCATGGTAGTTCATAAACACCTGCTACTATGGGATTTTTGTCGTTGTCGTTTCTTGTGAGGTTGCGTCTTATCGTATTTTCATATTTGAAGACAATTTTAGTGTCCTGACATTTCCTTACTTGACTTCTTATATTCTTCACGTCTGGATTAAAGGGAAGCGATACATATCTTTTTTACTTTTCCCTACTGTTATCATTGAAGTCCATAGAAACACCTCCTTGCTCATGAAATTACTTTCTCAGTGAAGTGAGGTGGGACCTGAGGCTTATAAAAGTTGCAGAGATATGTTGAAGTTCACCGTGATTATATTCAGGGTCACAATTTCTGAATGCAAGTAAAGAAAAATTCATTATGACATTGCTTTTTATTTCTTTAGAGTGAAAAGAATGAAAGTGGATATACCTCTCTGAATTGGTCGATTATCGTTAAACTGAAAATCTTGAGTATCTGATTATTACAGTCCCTAAAAACTAGAACATCTAAAAAGGGTAATATAGAATCAACTTCTATTTCTGTCGTGGACAGGCTTATTTAATTTAAATAACCGTTAATTCTTCAGGGCAGCTAACTGAAACTCATATTGTGGCAATTCCGTATTAACACTTTTGAGTGTAACGGTTTCACCTTTTGGGAGCCAGCTGGATTCGAGACATAACACGCCAAGTCCAATCTTGGACTTGTGAAAAACCAAGTACGAGAGAGCAATGATCACATAACCGTGCTCACAGTCAACCGCCTCTTCAATTCTCTCTGTCTCCCTATCCTTCCTTCACCTTTTATAGTGTTTAGATCATGACTTTTGATACGTCAGAGTTTAAGAGGCTTGTAATCTATTCACCATTTACTGTTCATCATAGCTTTCGATGGCGAGTTCATGACAGGCTGTTTGCAGTGTTCTTATAACCCTTCGTCTTCGGTACCCAGCTAATAACGATCATTAATTTTTTTTTTACTAGCAATTGATCAATACTGCACATTTCCTTTTTCCTTCGATGTTTCAGACTCCTATTCATATGACTGTCTTACTCTTTATGATAATCTCACTAATAGTTCCTATAGTAGATTTTTATAGTAGACTCTTTGTTTCATTAAATATTCTCTACGTTACACACACACACAGTCATTTTGTATGCGTGTATGTATATATATATATATATACATATATATACCTATATATAATATTTATGTATATAAATATTATGTGTGTATATATTATTATTATATATATAAAGATGTATAAATAATAACCATAATGACCTCTATACTTATAAGTTTTTCGCACTGGCATTTACAGAAAGAACACCATACTGGCGTAGGGGCCAATTTTTATAGCATTTTTTTTATTTTATACATTTAAGATGAATTTCCAATCCACTCTCCTCTACAGATCCATTAATCTGATATCATATTGGTCTACCTATCAGATTGAAGTTACTTTCCTTGCTGATTACTTTAAGAATAATTATTTCCTTCCAGCAATTTTTCATAGGTACTTTAATAAGCTACTTACTTTGAAATACAATCCACCCCCAATAGTCCATCGTGTCACCAAACTGCGTATATTCGCTAGATTTCCCTTCTTACATAATAATACATTTAGGATTATGCATCAGCCTATTCAATGAACTATTGGCTGCCCTTGATTTAAAACTAATTCCGATAAAACCCCGAACTATCGGTTCACTCTTCCAAGTTAAGAATAAGATCAGCCCCTGTTCCCCTCCAGTGTGATATATAATTATAATTGTCCCAGATGTGATCTCCGCACTTACATCGGTTCCACTAGGAGACTGCTTGAAGTCCGGATTTCCTCTCGTCAAGATATTAGCTACAGAACGGGTTGTCGACTGTCGATTCCCGAACAATCTAACATAAGAAACCTTCGTAAAAGTTGCAAGACTCACATAGATGCCAGTCCTCTTATTATTATTGGAAGAACTCGACATATAGACGAACTAACCATACTTGAATCGATCATGAGTAAGCTAACGGTATCTACCCTCAACCACCAATCATCTTCTACTCAAATGTATATTGCTTGATTAGCTATCCAGATTCTTTGTTTACACCGACCCCACCCCCACCCCCATCCCCCTACGCTACCAGTGTGGGTGGGTATCTCTTGCTTTCTATTAGTCTTTGGCACTTTTACTGTTGTTCTGTGTTTTTATTCTGTTTTTATTCCTTATTTATTGTGTGTTTTTTTTTTTACTTTTAAACAGATTTTTTAATTATGGTGTTAGCAGATATTTAATTTGTACATCTTTTACTGCTTATACGCAATCACTGTGTACTTGGAATTTCAACATAGAAATTGTATCAAGCAGATATGAAACGTCGTCACTTAATAAATGAATAAAGGACAGAATGTGTCTCCATACTCCAATATGCTTATACACACACAAACACGCACACGCGCAATCACACACACACACACACACACACATATATATATATATATATATATATATATATATATATATATATAATATATATATATATATATTATATTATGTATATATATATATATATATATATATATATATATATATATATATATATTCTTCTTTCCCACTGCTATCCCTACACTAAGGGGTCGGTTGCCTAATGTGCCTTTCCTTACAACATCAGGCATGGTATATCATGTGGCAAAGGGGTTCTTACGACCGCATGCCCTGCTGTCATCAACCACAGTTATTGGCGGTGGGTCTAGCCTTTTACTAAAAAGTAAAACTGCATATATATATATATATATATATATATATATATATATATATATATATATTATATATATATCCGACGATGTCACGTTGCTGACCTGACCGCAAAATGATTGAAAGTGTATTCCCTCTCATACATACGTATACCTGTCGTTTCCAGATATAATTATTAGAGCTGGAATAAACCCATCCTCACAATCGTAGCTTCAATAGATATATCTGAAAACGGCAGTTATATGTATGTACGAGAAGGAATAATAAACTTTTATGTTTGGCCTGCATCCATCTCTTTTCTGAAATTAAAAAGAAATGTCGTAAATGGTTCCCTGGCAGCAATTTTCTTTTATTCCTAGTTCATCTCGGTTCTTTTCTTGATTAGCTCTGGGAATAGTAATGGGAGTCAAATAATGAAACCGTAATTCATTATTAATTTTATGAGCTAGACGGTCTCTCAAGATTAATGTCCTAATTTCCCCATTCGATGATTAATTCTTTATTTTAAAATGGTTTGAAAATGCAGGGCTTTGCGTGATTATTTTCGTACAAAACAATTCTTTGTCTAAAGGATGGCGCAGGAGAACAGGTGGCTTTATTTTATTCTGAATGATTTCCTTAATCTGACCAGGGCGGGGGCGGTGGAGGGGGTTGTTGGGGGGGATTTGAAAACCTAGATATTGTTCACTTTTGCACACAATCATGCATAAATCTAGTTGGGTCTTAAGCAAGAGACCTTTTACTGTTTAAAGTAGGCATTGGCATCAAAATACATCATAAAAGCCATGGTTTATTCAAGAAAAGTTTCGCACATAAGATCAGCGCAGCTTCAATCTGTAAAATTAACACCTACTCATTAAAATGTTATAAATGACAAAATTATTATAATTATCAAATTACTAATTATAAAATGTAAAATAAAACTTAGGCGTTAAATTTACTGTAAAAACAAGAAAAACTTGTGTATAGTAAAAGATAGACCCATTGCTTAACAACGTGTTTAAGTAGAGGAGGAAGAACGAATGAGCAGGACAGACAACCTACCCAAGACTTCAGTTATGCTAGAAATAGAGGAGCAGCAGACACATTAGTTTAAAAATGGAACCAGAACTTTAATGTATAAAGACTCAAGGGTGGTTAGGTAGTTTCAGAACGGGACAGAGAATTAGCAAGCCTGAATTTTCTATTAGTAATCATGATGCCATATGCATGATTGAAGTCAAGCTAGGAAGCAATGGCTATTTGCACCGCTTCTCTGAGTTGATTGGGTATGCAGAGTGCTTTGTTCATTAGGAGCAGAGTGAAATTAATTTTGATGGGAGCAGGACCCAATGGGGTGGTTCATTGTAGTTACTGTTGGAAGTTTCTTTCTTGTTGGCAGCAGCTTCTTTTTACATATTTGCTCTTCTCAGGTTCCCAGGGTTGTATAGGACTGCGATGATCTGGCCTGAAGGGCAAAACTTACAGACGTCCAGCATGATACTGCGGGGACTCAAAATTTTATTACAAAATTAAACCACTGAAATTTAACGACACGTGAACTGAAAGTTAGACTGGCAGCTTACAAATGAAATCAACTCGGAAATATTACAGCACAACCCTGAATTAATCATGTCGTCGGCCATAAGGCGCACAATCAAAGAGCATAAAAACTTGACAAAAATGCCTTACATTGGCGCTTTAGAGCTATGAATCATAAAAAAATTCTACAATTTAATTACTCAACTACACTTATCAAAGCTTTACAAACATGGAGCCATGGATTGCATAGTTACTCAAAGTTTAATTTTAAAATATCGCAGGCTCTTTGTACCAAAATGAATCTTGGCTGGGGAGAGGGACGACGCGAGCTAGACGTTTCTCACTTCTACTGAGAGAGGCAGATCTAGTGTTGCAACCCTAGTTGTCGCCTCGTAATTTCATCAAAAGTTCTGCATTGGATAATTTATCAATAACTCAAACTAATGTAAAACTGACTGATCCATTAATTTGCACAAGACATTTCACAATACTAATTTCTGCATCAGGAGTATTGTCCACTCATATTTACATATGACAAGAGAACCGCAAGCTCAGTCGCCTGTATTCTTTAACTTGCTAATCCTGAACGTTGTGAAGGATTGT
>NC_061106.1:6778002-6798002 GCF_015104395.2 Macrobrachium nipponense | reverse complement strand
TATATATATCTATATATATATATATATATATAGATATATATATATATTAATATATATATATAATTTTTCATGTTTTCTAATTGATTTTCCCAACCTTTATAATGCTTAGTTGTTGTTAATTTTCTACTATCCTCGAAATCTATCACTATTCCCATCATAATTAGTTTAAGTAATAAACATATGAAGAGAGTAGCTTCTTTTGTAACGAAAGCTGGTGATAACACTACAATCTTCTTTAACTGAATGTCAGTGAACTTTGACGATCCCATTTGGAAATGGTAATGCTGCGTTTTTGCATTAACAGTAACCTTAACTTTAACTGACTCTAGGAAGGTAATTTGGTTCTGTATGATATCGTCCTTTACTGTTCCTTCATTACAGATTATAGATTAAAGCTTTCATTTAAAAGGCCAAAACGCCGTGCCCTAATTTTCCTCCTCCTGGATTCATTTAGTTCTCGGTAATTACATGGACTTAGGAGGCATCTTTCAAGAGTGAATGATGAGATTCTTATCAATCCTCTTCGGTTACCCATTCGTTATAAACAGCAGATTGTACTGCCACTGTGAAGGATTCTACCTAAATTTTTAATTCATGCTCCATTGTTATATATATGTGTGCGTGTGTGTGCGTGTGTGTACTCTCTCAACAAAGGAGCATGTATAATAGGGACAGTTACTCTTTTATCAAAGAGTAACTGTCCCTATTATACAGATATTACTGTAATGACTGTCCCTTTTATCCAGACATTAGTGTGGTGACTGTCCCATTTACCCCCTATTAAACCTAAACACAACCCCAATACACTGAAATACCCCACTAAACTAAAACACACCCCCACTAGACCTGAACACAACCCATGCTAAACCTAAACACATCCACAGTAAACCTAAACACTCCTTCTGCTAAACCTAAATGCTTCTCCACTAAACCTAAACACACACCCCCATTGAACATGAACAAATCCCTACTAAGTCTAAACACACTCCCACTAAACTTGAACACACAACCCCCACTAAACCTAAACACATCTCTATTAAACCTAAATACACACTCCTACTAAACCTAAACACAAACTTCCACTAAACCTTAATGCATTTCCACTAAACTTAAGCACACACACCCTCTAAAACTAAACACACCCCCTAACACACATCCCCACAAAAGCTCAATACATTTCAACAAAATGTAAACACACACCCCACTAAACGTAAACACAATCCCCGTTAAACCTAAACACACAAAACCTAAATACATTGCAAATACATATATATATATATATATATATATATATATATATATATATATAATATATACATATATATATATATATATATATATATATATATATATATATATGATATATATATTATATATATATATATATTTGTTTATATATATGTATATAGTGTATATATATATATATATGTATATATATATATATATGTATATATATATATGTATATATATATGTATGTGTATATATACATATATATATATATATATATATAATATATATATAACAAAATAATTCATATACAAATAGCAAGAAGAGAAGATCTAGGTCAAACTTGACTCTAATATCATTTTATAGTTATATACTTGAAGTAAAAATTATATATATCATATACCATAAAACTTGAGAGAGAAAATGTTGAACAGTTCACACGTGGGAGGAATGTTTAAGGATAGTCTCGTTCATGGAATAAATGTTTTTAGTTTTCTGTTAAAGAAAACTATTGAGATGGCTTTATCTGTCTGTCTGCCCTTGTTTCTGTTCCCCTTTCAGAGATTAAAAACTATTGAGGCTAGAGGGCCGCAAATTGGTATGTTGATCATCCACCCTCTAATCATCAAACATGCTGAATTGCAGCCCTTTAGGATCAATAGTTTTAATCTTATTTAAGGTTAAAGTTAAAAATGATCGTGCGCCTGTCACCGCCGTAGGTGCCAACAACACAGGCCACCACCAGGCCTTGACTGGGAGTTTCATGGACTGCGGCTGAGAGCTAACACCCAGTGTTGCAGTTGTGAGATTTTTCTTTTTATTTGACGCTACGAGAGATTGTAGTCAATGCAGAGATTTGTAAAAATAATTAATCGGTGAATAAGCCTAGAAACATTATACGCTGCCAGGAAAACTGGACTGCGCCTTTTTTACTTGTTGCAGTTGCTAATACCGAAAAATAAAGCAAGTTAACACTCAATCGAAAATATTTAACAAAATATAAGACAATTTTTCATGCTATCAAAATAAAAAGTTTTCGGTGTGAATATTCAATATAGTATATACCGTATATATATATATATATATATATATATATATATATATAATATATATGTGTGTGTGTGTGTGTGTGTGTGTGTGTGTGTATGGATGTATGCATGAAAATTCTTTCTGTAATGTGATGTCCGTTTGGTGGAAATTTGAAAGGGCTTATTTTTTCTTCGGCTTTTCAACCAGAGATCCGATTTACTCATGTTCTTTTGGACCCAGTTTTTTCCTTTCTCCTTTCTGGAATCCTTTTCAGGCAGATTGTAAAGGAAGGACTTACAGGTAATCCATGGCAGCATAGAGTAATGGTAAAAAGAGAAATGGAGACAAACATAGCTGAAAGACTTCTTAGTCTTGGTAATAACTGTCGCCCGTAACTCTTCAGTGGTAGGGTATAAAGCTTTTTCTAAGAAAATAACGGTCCCCATGTTTATCTGGATGCCGTGAAAGCGAAGGTCATGTCGAATGTGTTCAAGCATAAACCTTCGGTAACAGCAGTATCTCCCGTTCTTGCTTTATCTTTCGAGAAGCGCCTTTCAAAGTATAATATGATAATGATAGTCTTGGGGTGGTTTTGTACAGATAAAATTTTCGTATCGTGCTACTAGTAACTTTCGCATTCAATTTACTACCAATTGTTAATAGCACTGTAAACATCGACCACAACAAAACTACTGTTTGCGGTATTAAAATATGATAATTATCAACACCGAGTGTAGCAGTCGTCAGATTTTTCTTTTTAGCAAACACTGGGAGAGCAAACAGATATTTGGAAAATAATGAGTAATTGAGGAATGGGCCTAGATACATCCAGTGTTATATTCCATGTGGCATACAAAATCTATTTGTAAGCTATTAAGATTCACAATAGAGCAAAATGCACCAGAATGATATAATATGTAATATATATGAAAACGAGCCATTCAAAATACAAACAATAAAATAAGTTACTTAAAAGTGAAGAAATCATTTAGGAAAAAGTAAGTCAAATAGAAAAAAAAAACTCCTTCTTCCACTGTGGTTCAACAGAGAAATTGAAAATAAAATAAGAGAAAGAGACGGATTGCACAAATCAATGAATCCACACCCAACACCAGACGAAGCAAGCAGGCATAAAGAACTTTGTAGAATGGTGGACAAATTAGTAAGAAATTCAAAGATAAATGAGGATAAGAGAGTTGCATCAGTTTGTAAAGAAACCCCAAAAGAATTCTCTGCGCATGTTAATTGTAGGAAAC
Source organism: Macrobrachium nipponense (assembly GCF_015104395.2). Taxonomy (NCBI): domain Eukaryota; kingdom Metazoa; phylum Arthropoda; class Malacostraca; order Decapoda; family Palaemonidae; genus Macrobrachium; species Macrobrachium nipponense. The sequence goes on along the minus strand of NC_061106.1, from coordinate 6,794,489 downwards.
CAATAAAAAATAGCATAGTTCCCCTAAGGGACAATAGAGGTAACCTGGTGAACTCAGACTTGGAAAAAGCAGAGTTATTGAATAAGATTTTTACTTGTGTTTTCACAATTGAGGACACGACCTCAATATCGGAACCTGCTATTAAATATGAAGGGGCAGAACTGTTGCACAAAATAATATTTACAGAAGAGGACATTAAAAAAAAAATAGACAAACTCAATAAGTTCAAATCTCCTGGCCCGGATGACATTCGTCCAAGAGAAATTAAAGAGCTAATAGAGGAGATAGTTCCTCACTTACATAAACTCTACAGAAAAAGTGCAGAACAAAGAAAGGCACCAAAAGGATGGAAACTTGGTAATGTGCCCCCAGTTGACAAAAAAGGCCCAAGAGAAGAGCCAGGAAATTATAGACCAATCTGTCTAATGTTGGTGGTTTGTAAGATTTTTGAGTTTATAATTGCTGATCAAATTGTGGATCACATTGATAGAAACAACTTGTTAAACAGCCAACACGGTTTCAGACAAAACAGAGCCTGCCTATCAAACCTCTTTGGAGTTTTTTCATAACAATAAATGTACTCTACTTAGATTTCCAAAAGGCCTTTGACAAAGTTCACACGGGAAGCTAATGACAAAAGTTAGAGCTTTAGGAATCGTAGGAGAAAAGTAGACTGCATTGAAGACTGGCTAACTTATAGAAAACAGAGAGTCGTAATAAATGGTGAAGAATCAGAATGGGCAGATGTAACAAGCGGAGTTCCTCAAGATTCTGTCCTTAGCCTCTTTTGTTTAAATGCAGCAGACCCAGATACAGTGGAAGGTTTAAGGTATGATCTAATGAAAATAGGGTAGTGGTAAAAAAGATGCCAAACAACCGTGCTGCTTGGGAATGACGTAAATAGTGTAGAACACGAGGAGAGACCTTGGAGTCATTATTACCAATGACTTAAAATCCACAAAACAGTCCATAAAAGCTGAAAAGGAAGCACAGAAACTAGTGGGATACATAAAGAGGCTGTTCAAATACAGAAACAATGAAATGGTGCTGCAGCTCTACACATTAATAGTTAGACCATCTTGAATAGGCAGTACAGTTTTTTTTTACCAACACTAAGAAAGGACGTAACTAGATTAGAAGGGGTACAAGTAAGAGCCACAAAGTTAATTTCATCCATCGGGCAAATAGGTTACCAAAGACGATTAGAGAGCCTGAATAATATGTATGACTTAGAAACACGACGATTGCGAGGACAACTAATAGAAACATACAAAATACTGAAAAGCATAACAAAAGTAGACAGTAACCTCCTCACATTAAACGAAAACCAGAAAAGAAAATGGATGGAAACTAGAACTGAAGAGATACAACACATCCCATTGTGGGAACTTCTTTATATACAAGATATATGACATTTGGAATAAACTGCCACCAGAAGTTGTAAACAGCAATATTGTGGAAGAATTTAAAAGAAACCTAGACAAAATCATTAGGACACTGTGAAGGAACAGTAAAACCTGCCCCTAGAGATAAATGAGCGCACGATGTCTCTTCGGATGGACTAACTAGTCTGAGACATCCTAATCCTTGTAACTCCTTGTAACATTCAGTATGTTCGATTGTAGATACTTCTGTGCAATATTTAAACTTTTCCAGGGTTAGATAAGTTGGAATTTATAGTATGTAAATGCGTATATTACATACACTTACAATGGACGGCATTGTTTTTTTTTTTTCTTATTAAATTGTGACCATTACAATTAGTGGATCTTGGTGTAAATAAAGAATATGAGTAACCTCTTTTGAACTCATCGTACAATATATGAAATTAATGAAAAATAATTCAAGTATTAAAACTTTGCTATTTAAAGATTATATCACAGATATGACGATTTCAGAGATAGACATTCCAGAGTTTAGTTAAGGAATGTACTCAAATGCCCAGTATATCAAAATGATTTTCGGGTTGTTGGCATGAGAAAAGATGAGTTGCATCAATGCACAGGCCATAAGCTCTGCCGTTGCCATGGAGAAACTTGCACCTTAACATTTTTCCACTAAAAGGGTATCATACATCTAAGAATATATAGGGTGTCAAGCAGTTGGTGTATATATACTTACACAAATTAAAATTGTATATGTATGATAACATGAAATACATTGTATATCAATGCTGAAGCATTTTGTTGTGTTTAATTTACAAGTGTTAGAACCAGCTGCCTTAGATGTAGCTTTCAAGAACATTTTGACAAGAGGGAGGGAACAAGGTCACTGGAAAGCATATCCTCCTTTCACGGAGCACTAAAACAGTTATAATCAGTCAGCAGCTTATGGGACTATTAAAATTTGTTTATTAAAATTTGCGTTACAGTTAAATTAAATGTTACTCAAATATTTTTGTAAGTCCTCATATTTCAAAGGGAAAATAACTAGTAATTGTGCATGTTATATCTGTATCATATCAAGGTTATCAATGCAAGTTTGGCTGGAAAAATAAATCAGGCTTCGTATAATAACCCTAATTTTTTTTATCAATAAGAGAACGATTTACCAATATTTTGAACATAAACTTTGAGCTATACAATCTCCCATCATGGATGAGGGCGTTATGTGGGTTGGGAGCCCCTTTTAGAAGTCTAGCTGCAGATTCATCTTCTTCCATTCAATCACCTGGACATCGGGTTGCGCTCTCTTTTGACTTTTGCATGCAAAGTCGTGTGTTTAAACGGGCTTTAGCACTTTTTTTCCAGTCTGTATAATTGGTTTATATTGAAGGCAGAGATAGAGTGTTTTTACTTTTTTTTTATTGTATTACATTCCATAATGCATCAGGCAGCTACTTCAGATTAAGCACCTTTGAAGGATGTGAAATATTTCCATTACCTTTCGTGTGTCACTGATAAATTTAGTATCAGGGACTTGTAGTCCGACCAAACTTTTATTCATACTTACCAGCATGCAGCATTTAATTTCTTTGTAACTCTTGGTTCCTGTAAACGTGTTTTAATTATATTTCAATTGTCGAACAGTTCCATTTGAATATTACAAGATATTTAGTGTAAAGCCTTTCATGCCGTTGTCTTTAGTTGACTTCTCTCTTCTTCTCATCAATACGAAACGAAAGTCACATGGTTTTCTCCCCACATCTCGTTAGGCTTGCCTACAGCTTCACACAGTTCCTCTTTAACTTCTTTCTGCTTAATGAAGAGTTTAGATTTTGGTGTTTATATAAAACTTCCCGTCATTATTTTTCCAATAGATAAGAATCTTTGAGTTTTTTCCTTGATAAAAGATTTTCTTGAAAGAGGATTCTTAGCGACTAGTCTCTTGTCAAAAGCTTCTCCTAATAAGTACTCCCATCTTATTGGCTCCTGTCTGCTATGTATCAGCCAATCAGAGATTATCTGTCTCCCTAATCGATTGTCGTTTCTGCGCCGCCAGTTCGTGTCAGGGTGTCGTCTTTCCACTCTCTCTGAGGACCAAAGTAATTTCAGCTGTTGGCCTATTGTTTCTTTCTTGTACCTAGCTGTCTGAGATATGGGTCGCGAGGAGACTGCAAAATAATGCGATTGACGACCTTTTTCTCAATTAATTCTTAAGAGAATCATAGTGAAGTCTCTTTTATGTGTTGATCATTTCAACGTAATTTCCTTTTCCTTCTATGGCTTATCCTTTACTCTCCGAACTGGATGCCTTTCGATTAGTATTTTTATTATATTTATTGTATGCTGGATGATTACTATCGGAAATTTTCCTCTCTCTCTCTTTTTCTCTAAGCTAATGATACAGCAAGATTAAAGTTTAGGAGGTTTAAAAGGATCACGTAACCACCAGATATTTAAGTAAGCCATCATGAGTAGAGAGCACTCGTGTTTATGTTGTAATGAAGTTATTTTGACATTATTAAGATATTTTTGGGAGTACGGAGATCCAATGGCAATGACATACTACAATAACATGATATTTTTACTTATATTTGTGTAAATGTCGCCTTTTCTTAGAAAATATTACACTTTGTTGCTGATTTTCGTTTTTCAGCAGATATGACGAATTCTATATTGCACTGCCTATTAAAGTGTCAATCTGTTTAGAGAAAAATACGATTAATGTTATCGATAACATTCTTGCCCAAATTATAAAAATCCTTCCACCTCAACTTAAAATTTGAGAAGAATATGGAAACCAAAAGTCTAAGAAAGGAGGTTCATATTTTGGGGTCGAGTAAGTCGACTGCTGTGAGAGGCCTTACAAAAAGTGTTTTGTGCATTTGAATTGTGGGAACACACCCTAAGTTATTTTTATGTAATAGAGGAAATAACATTTAGAATTATGAATAAGGATGATCAATAACATATAGACGTTCTTTGGTTGTCCTGTTTGCAGAGATGAAATAAGAGGTTGCACCCTTATGCAAAAACTTTGTTGTTCAGACATATTTGTCATCAGATCAGCTAAAGCTACTCGGCAAAAGTAAAGTATTTTCAGGGAATCGAAACATTGCAACCATAAAGTCTGAGGTGACTGCTTCGATGCTTCATCTGTAGGAAACAAAACAATTGCAATATGAGATCAGTATATGAGACCTTAATGATGGACTTTTAAAACCCTTATTAAAATCTAGTAAGATATTTTCACTAAAGATCACGAATTCAGTGCTAATTTCTCACCACCTCACATTTCAGTGAATTGCATTGAAATACGTTTAGTGCTTTTAGTTAGAACATGGAAAAAGTATATATATATATATATATATATATATATATATATATATATATATATAATATATATATATATGTATGATATATATATATGTGTGTGTGTGTCTGTGTATGTATGTGTGTGTGGATCAGACACTAATATCTGTCGTTTTTTGTTTTTTTTTCAAAGTCACTCCTTCTCCTCCCCCCCCCCCCCCCCGCCCTTATTATTGGGGTGAACTTTTACTTGAAAGGAATCAGGAGAGTCACTGTCCTCTGTGTCCTTGAAAACTATGGATTAGATGCTAAAATTTGTTGTTTTTGGTTATTTTTGCATGCCACCCCTTTCCCTAACCTTCTCACCCCCCTACGCACCCACTTACGATCGGTGCTGAACTTGGACTCAAACGGCATTGGAAGGGTCACTATTAATCTCAGCAACCTCAAAAACTATGGGGTAGACACTATAGTCAAACTCATCCTTTTTGGCCACTAAGGCGTTGGTCGAGTATACCGGGCATTTTCCCCACCGTTGCCACGTCTACCCAGGTACTTCCGCCCCACCTCTCTCTCTCTCTCTCTCAGACTGATCTTTGTTATTTTGACTTTGTTTCCGCACCACCATTGAGGTAAAAGTCAAGGCACATTTTTTTTATAGAGATCTCCCCAGTAGGCCTAATCCTCTCCATGCTGTTTAATCAGGAGATTCGTCGTCTGAGCTGTCCTCGATGTTAATGACAAATGACTCTATAAATCACTCAACTGCTATATCTTGCTTTGCATCTTGTTCTTGAAGTTTCTCAGCGGGTTTTATTGCCTGCTTCCAGTTTTCCGCTGTCACAGTGTTTAAAGCATCTTTGACTAAATGCTTAAGTTCAGCAATTTTGAATGTATTTCTCTTGGATATGTAAGCTTTTACTTGCACCCATATAAGCTCTATCGGGTTGTATTGACAGTGGTATGGGGGTAGTCGTACAACTTTATGTCCTGCTTCTGAAGCAAGCGTGTCAATCACGTAAGTTTTTTTTCCATTATTCATTTTTTGCGAGTTTAGAGAGCTCAACTTTCAGCATGTCGTCACATAGATGTGCACCCTTCTTAATAAGCCAGTCCTTTATTGCTTCCTTTCTCCAAGATTTTGTTGGGTTTTTTTCAAGCACCATCGAGTGGTATGATGCGTTGTCCATCACAATGACAGACTTTGGGGGGATGTTGGGTAACAACCGGGTTTTAAACCATTGCTCGAAAACTGCAGCATTCATCTGCTTGTGATAATCACCATCATTTTTTACTTGGAAAAATAATTCAGCATTCTCAACAAAGCCTTCTTTCGTTCCTGCATGAAGAATGATGAGGCGATTTCCTTTTCCCGTAGGCGGCTTTACTCCTGTTGCTTGTTTGGAGGCTGTGTCAGTCCAACACTTTGCAACATCATTTCGTTCCATAAGGAACTTACGGCAATCAACTTGAGAAAATCGGAAGCCAATCTGCAACAGGACTCTTCGAAGTGATTCAATGCTACCTTCAGCTCTTCCTTGACTTTGTTGAGAGTAGGGATTTCACTTCTCTCGTAAAATGCCAATACAGTTCTTCTTAGGATATACTTATCAAAGTCATCAAAATTAGTAACCGTTGCAGGCTGAATTTTTGTTGGTGAATGGAAGACAGGTTTCTTGTGTTCAGCTTCTAACCACCATTCTTGGTTTGCTTTGCTGCAAATCCTTCTAACAGTCCTTTCACTTGCTTTGGTAGCTTTGGCTGTCTGAGCAAGGGATTGAGTGAATGGTAACAAAGGTGCACCGCTGGCCTTTTCATCTAAAAAGTACCGATTTACATTATAAATTATTTCCTTTGCTTGACTATGCAGGCGGGGGCAGCGAGGAGTGGGAGATGTATCCATGTTGGGTCAGTGACTCAGTGACACAGAATGACCTCCGGTGTCTGGAGATGGAGAGAGGTGGCCGCAGAGCACAATGACAGTACTGTGGTGTTGTCAAATCTCAGGAAAACATTTTTAATAATATCAATTTTCCCATAAAAAACTTGGTCATTCTTAAACAAATGAAGTTTTATTATAAGAGTAATTACCATTTCTTCATCACTGCCATGGCGTATTTATAAAATTGTGGCAACTGTGCAGAAAATCCAGGCTTAACACGACCGACGCCCTAGTGGCCAAAAAGGATGAGTTTGACCATAATATCTATATTTTTTGGTTATTTTTACATGTCACCACCTTCTCTTTCTGAGAGAGATTTTCCTATGAATCCATAGTATGATTTATCACAATCCTTACAGGGGATTTCATATACTCCTACATCTGCTGAACGTTAGTTAAGGGTTTCCTCAATGTATTTGGATAAGTGAAGACGAAAGGGTTAGGTGAGGTAAAGTTTGTGTGATCTCTCGTAAATTATCCACGTGAGGGATTATGATTTTGTTTGTGAATTTTGTCTTTTCTTTGTTTCCTGTGGGTTTGTAAAAAATGCTCCTTGCTTTATGTATTTTAACAAGATAAGTTGATTTCTGATTGTTTCTAGTTCTTTGCTGAGAAAATCTGGGGAGAATTTTTAGGGCTCTAAGTAACAAGTTACTTGCTATGCCGAGTTTAACTGAAATGTCATGATTGCTCTAAAAAAGTATGTATGACAGTGAGAATGTAGCTTTCCTGAAGACAGTGAATTTGTAGCTCCGATGATTAGGACATCTAAATAGGGGATTTGGTTATTGTTTTCCCATTTTACTTTGAATTTCATGCTTGTGACAAAGAAATTTAATTTTTGAAGAGAGACATCAAAATTGCCCCACTTACTTCTCCAGTATGTTAAGATGTCGTCTACATAAGGAAGCCAAATCATGTCTGCAGGTTTTGATAGGGTTTATAATTACTGTTTTGAAATACTCCAAATATAAGTTTGCTAACATGGGACTGAGTGGACTCCCCATACCGCAATTAATTTTTGACGGTAAAAGTGATCACCAAAGGAAAAGATGTTATTAGTGATGCAGAGCTCTACAAGTTGCATTAATTTATTCAGTTCTATGGGGAAGTGATCAGCAAATGGCTTAAGTTTATTTTTGAGGAATGTTAATACATCTTATATGGGTACTTTTATGAAAATGGAGTTTACGTCTAGGCAGGGAAGTTTTACGTTATCTGTGGGGATATTTGCCAACCTAAATTCATTTCAAAAGTCTTCTGTATGTTTTATATGACTGGGGGAAAAAGTTCCTAAAGAGGGGAATAGTAACCCTGCTAACCATTTTGAAATTTTGTAGTTAAAAGCTCCAGCACACAAGGTTATGGGATGGAAGGGATGTTATCATTGTGAGTTTTGGGGAGGCCATAGAAATAAGGTAATTAGGGATTGATTGCTTAAAATTTGTCAAAATTTCTATATTTTTCTTACTTTCACCGATGTTTCTGATTTTTTCTGAAGAAATCTATTGGGGCATTATGGCTCGGGTTCTTTTTTTATTTCTCACTGATCTTTTCTTGGTAGAAAATCTTGCCTATTAACACAATTTTACTGTCTTTATCTGATCTAGTTTTTAAAGTGAGTTTATAGCTATCATAAATCTTGTAGGCACGGGGTGTGTGTTGCTGTCTGGTTAGGATGTTTAGAAGAATTCTCTTAAGAGATATTTAATCTTTCTTTTAATTGTTGTTAGCAATGAATTTATCAAATGTTACTAGGAAGTCAAGAATATGTGTATTAGGTTTAAGGGCAAATGACAAACCTAAGTTTAAGACTATGGATTGGTTATTAGTTAGGGGGCTCATGGGTAGATTCATAACTTTGTTTTCTTGACCTAAACGGTTCCAAATACCGTCGGATCCCTTTCCACCATCTCTCAGGATGTTCCTCAAAGAAAGAATCAAGAATACAAAGGACGATATTTAGGCACCGAAAAACCATTGGGCAGGCTCATAGGCCAAGGGCGGGGGGTTTCGGCCACTAGTATTTTTGGATACCCATAGATGTGCCATTTATGACTCTGCTTATCTGCACTTAGATTAGTGGTGGCTAAGGGCATGAGGCCACGTCAAAGTCAGAGCTGTATTTGAATGTTATGTACCTTAAATTTTAGGGGTAGGAGAAATATGAATCTTGAATTCTTCATTATTTCTAATCAGAGGACAACAAATTATTGCTCAAAATGATCAGCGTTATATCCTCTTTCAATTAAAATCAACAATATGCAAATTAACCCAAGAAGCAGGTCACCAGAGGTTAAATAGGTCAAGGAAAGGGAATGCATCTTGCAATGTTATCTACATTTTAAAAACAGAAATTGAGGCATATTAAAAATTTTTCATGATTTATAAAGAGAAAAAAAATGGTTTACAGTTATATTGATATAAGTAGTATGCCCAAAAATACTATTGTAGCTCATTCTTAAAGGTACTGTAGAGCATGTTTTTCCGGTCATAGTGTAAAACTGTTCCAATGGATACTTACCAATATTTATGCACTTATACAATTTATTCCACCATGCTTAAAATATTGCTAGTCCACCTTAATCCTGTGTTAAACACCATGGTCACTAACCCTCCTCCTCCTCGTCCTGCTCCTCCCTTTCCTCCTCTTTATCAACTTCCTTATCCTTCTCAAAGATCACATATTCTCCATCTCATCATCTTCGTTATCATCCTGATCCTCCTGATATGGTTGTTCAACCAGAATATCAGCTAATTCCTGAGGCATCAAACCCCCATCAGTCCATTTCATTGTCAAGCGTCCATCTTCTATTTCCCAACCATGGCCATCAGGTTGAGGAATACGCTGCATTGCCTGATCTGCTCGATACCAAATTGGCCCTGGCAGTTGGATCTCTTGACATGCTGTCTCAATGAGTCTCTACAAGGTGGAAGGACGCTCATGTCTGTGCCATTGTAACTGGAAAGAGGTTTCCCACTCTTTGATTTGAAATGTTGTGTAAACTTTAAGTAGCGAAGAGTGTTGATGTTAGTGGTTGGTGTGCATTTCTGGTAGAGAAGGCAGACAAAGTGTTCTAAACTGTCAAATATGCAGCTGGGCATTTCAGGTGATCGCCCAAGTGCATTGAAAACTTCAAAGAACTCCAAGTGTTCTTTCAGTGTTTTCAATGGAATCTGCTTTTCTTTTCCCACAAATGCACTTGTAGAATTACTGCCACTGAAGGCATGTAATGCTGGTAACGCAGTGCACATGTCATCACCTAGGGATGTTGTCACTTCAGTGAGGCTCCTTTTGTTACCTACTCCAGTATCGAATAGGATCTTTTGCTTTATCCGGTGGGAGAAATGTACAAGTAAAACAAATACATCAGTGTCAGGGATCTGACTACACTTGGAACATCTTGCTGGGTCTCTTTGGCAATGTGCAGAAGGTACAATGTTGTTCTTGTATCTGCCTCCTCTTGATTGGAGCACAAGTCTTTCTCACATTCTGCACTGTCTCAGCGCCATCTCGACTGTGAAACATGGTGCAGCTCTCCTCATGTACGAAGAAAATATCCCCGCCTTGCAGCTTTCCTGCATAACTGTCTGATGTGCATTCCTTGAAGAGAAATTCGTTCAGCTGCTCTTTATTTCCATCATTTGACATGAATGACTTCCAATCTCTCAGCACCTTGGTGTTGGGTCCTTTGATTAGGTGAGCCTTTGAGGTTCCCCTCCTGTGTCTTTCAATCGACTTGATGGATTGTTCCAAGTACGAATCTGTTACAAAGTCTACTCACTTTTCCCTGGGGAGCAAAGAGAACACACTCCTTGCCAGCAGTCTGAATGTCTGAGGAATAGTCAGAGATTGTAACAATGTATTTCCATCAATGATGTAATTAGTTTCCTTGGGTTTTTCAGCCATGAAGTCCTGTTCGATGGCATGCATCAATGCTGATTTGTCCACTTTACCAGGCACACCATCAAATGTTGCCATTGATGCAGGAACTGGTATTAAGGGATAGCTGAATACTTTCTCCATTCTGAGTGTGTTCTTCATTGGAAGTAACAACAGTTGGACAAACTCATTTCGTTCTGCAGTTATCTGTCTAGTCTTTTTAGACTTTCCAGTTACTTTCACTGACTTAGCCATGTTTGAACATGTTTTTTATAGGGTCAAGGAAGCTCTTTGTGTTTTCAACTGGTTCTTTCTTTAACGAATGTCATGTGTGCTTCTTTTCCAACTTTGTCGGCTTGAAGAAGATCTACTTCAACTGCAGTTGGAACAGGGGCACCGGGAGACAAGCAGGAAAGTACTTCTTTGTTGTCTATTTCAAATGGTTTAATGAAATTCTCTATGGCATGGGTAACTTCTTCACTTCTTTTTCATTCTGATTAATATTGGATTGGCATTGGTCCTTGTATGAGGAATTCTCCTGACTGTCTGTCAAATCCAATCCCCCTAATACATCTGCCCAATCTCCCTTGATGCAGACTGAGACAGCCCCAGAATGTGCTGGACAGTGGCATATTCATTTACTGAAGCAAAGATGGGTGCAAGAAAGTTAACTGTTTATTGTTTGTTGCTATCAGTTTGAGCTTCAGTTCCAGTAAGGGAGACCCAGCCAGCCCATGGCAGCATAGTTTGTTGGCGACCATATTGCTGAAGTAGTGGTCTTGCAAATACCCAGAACATATCCGAAGACTTTACTGCTAGCTCTGCTTGAGATTCAGGCACTTGGGTGCATGATAGCGTTAAGTTTGGTTCTGGCTTTTTACTTTTCAAAAAGCAGGCTTCCACACTGGTTTGTGTCACTGTGACAGAATACTGCTTTATCCTAGGCACGGTTTCCAGATTTTGTAATTCGTTACAATCACTGCTTGTTTCTTGTATGATAATACCATAGGTTATGTGGGTGGTTCCACTGCCGGAGGGAGTTGCCTCCAATAGATCAAAGTTGTCTCAACATAGGTGTGTGACTATGTAAGGGTCTGTGTCAATTGTGGGTGAGATCAATGAGTTTCTCAAGTCAGTGCTGCTGCATATTGAACTTTCCAACTCAAGCCCTCTGGAGTATGATGCACAGTGACCAAAGCGATTGATCATGGTGACTATAACTGCACCACCAGTAATGTGTCAAGTTTGTGCTAAGGAGGAGTTGCTTTGGCAGCATCCACTTTCCACCTGTTACTGAATAGCAAAGATCATTTGCAAGTGACAAAATTAACCACTGTTTTCTAGCACTAGACCATCTGCTAGACTTTTGTGACCTTTTTTTGCCAAACAAGTGACTCATAAAATCTAGAACACTCTAAGGTGGGCACAGTTTGTTTTTCAATAACACACTTGCAGAGGGGGCCAGGGTACTTTTTGGGACTGTTTGTGAGATGTCATAATCACTTCCCTTAAGATTAAAGCAGACTCTTCTAACATGTTACACTTAGAGGCAGCAATTTCAAAAGTAGACTCAATGTCCTGACCCTTCTTAACCCCTGGGGAATATACAAGCTCACTTTTGTAGTTTTGTTGCCAGAACTGAATTTTATTACCAAAGCATTTGATCAACCTGCATTTCAGTTTGTAAGTTTTGTGTTCGGTAATGTGAAAATCTGGATAATATTCAAGCATGAATTGGAGGTCCCGTCTTCGAAGCGTTGTCATACGCTCAAAATTCAAGTCCTAGATAATGCTTGTATTCACCTAGTTTTCCAGATGAGAAAAAGCTGCATCATGAGCAGCAAGCTGTATCACATTTGACGGGTAGTCTTCACTTTTTGTGTAAGGGGGACGATCATCACTGCGCGTCCAATCTTTCCGGCAGGATTCATGATAATAAGCTTCTTGAGCACACAAATCTAATCCTGTAGTCTGTGAACGAGGTTCATTTATAGTATTCCGTTCAGAAACAATGCTAGGATAAGCGTATCTAAAGTGTGATGAAATCGAGACGTTAGCAGTCTTTGTTGGCTTATTAATAAAAAATGCACATATCACTTGATGTCATAAATAGATTTAATAATAAGATAATAATACGTATATATATATATGTGTGTGTGTGTGTGTGTGTGTGTGTACAAATATATGTATCGTGTGTGTGCTTCTATGCGTGCGTATCCGTATATTTGAATTTTTTATGACTTCATTCAGAGACAACCTAAACTGTAGACATCTTACTCTTCCATATATAATATATATATATATATCTATCTATCTATCTATATATATATCTATATATATATAGATATATATATATATATATCTATATATATATATATATCTATATATATATATATATATATATATATATATATAGATATATATATATAGTATATATATATATATTATATATATCATATATATCTATATATATATATATATATCTAATATATATATATATATATATATATATCAATAGAGGGCCATCCTTGACGATCGAGCGCACTTGCGTTCCAGATACAGGAAGAGGTTACTTAAACGCTAATTAAAGTTTCTGGTTCCGCTTCTGGGGAGATGGAGCGCTGTCTCATTAGAAATTCCTTTGAAGTTGCACTCACTGTTTACACTAACATTCAAGCTAGATTATTTCATATTATGAGTATCCTAATGTTGTTTTCAGGATAGGTTACTGTAAGAGGTATATTTCTCTCTCTCTCTCTCTCTCTCTCTCTCTCTCTCTCTCTCTCTCTCTCTCTCGGTTTTTTAAGATACTTTTTTTAGTAAAAGAATATCAAAGACATTCTGACAGCTCTGGATTTAACTTAATTATTGTGGAGTTCTTCGCTCTTAAAGGTTAGAACAATAATTCATATTTAGAGCGTATTCCCCTACAAAGAACTTTTTCGTTAAAACCACTAACTTATTAAATTCATAAGCACTAGGCAGACCATCGCTAATGCATCTTTATAAAAGAGAAAATGCAACAGAAATGGAGTCTTCCCAAGAAGTCAGGTCATTTCCATAAACACGCATGAATATTCGGTAGAAACGTAAAGATGGCCTCGCGAATTTCTGCTCAGACGTTTATGCTCCAAGTAAAGTAACGATTTTCCTGTATGTGTAAATATATATCATTCTTATTTTTCCATTAAATTAAACCACGGAAATAATTAGTTCGTGAACAATAAGTGTCACATGTAAGTAACCGAAAGCGTTGAAACTATTTAACTGCGAGTACTAATATTTTATAAGTTCTAATTAGGTAATATGTAGATCAGTGGTCATTGGACTTCTGAAGCAAATCAAAGGATTTGGTTAAGACGACTTGTTACTTATTGTGGCAAAAATTAAATATTTAGATATCGTTTTATCATTGTAAAAAGTGCCATAATTATATATAATATATATATATAATTTCAATATATATTATTATATATATATACTATTATATATAATATTTATATATATAATTCTATATATTATATATATATATATTATATATATATATATCACTATATTATATTATAATCTATCTTATATATATATATTATATATATCTATATATATATATATATATATATATATTAGATATAGATTATTAATATATATATATAATATATATATATATAATTATATATATATATTATATATATAGATATATATAATATATATATTATATATATAGATTATATATATATCTATATATACTTATACTATATGTATTCTTATTATTTTGTATAATATCATATATATATATATATATATATACTATAATATATATTTATATAGATATAGATTCTATCTCTATCTATTATATATATTATATATTATTATATATAATATATACTATAGATAGATGATAGATATATTCTATATCTATATATATATATAACTAACTATATTATATATATATATATATATGTAGATAGATATTAATATATATATATATACGATATATAGATATATATTATATATATATATATTTTTATACTATATCATATATAGATATATAATATAGAATATATATATATATAATACATATATATGTTATCTATAGTATATATATGTTATAATATAAATTATATTTAAATAGACTACTACGATATATCTTCATATCTATTCTATCTATCTATAAATATATTATAAGATAGAATAGAAATAGATAATAGATAGATAGATAGATAGACTAGATTATTATAATATATATTCATATATATTCTATCTATCTATCTATCTATATATTATTCTATATATATATAGATATATATATATACTATATCTATATATATAATAATATTCTATATCTATATATATATATATAGATATATATATATATATATTATATATATATATATCTAATAATATAATATTATTATATATACTATATATATATATCTATATCTAATAATATATATTATATATAATAAATATATATATATATATATATATATATATACTACGATATATACTACTATACCCAATAATATATATTATCTATATATATATATATAATATATATATATTATATATATGATAGACTAGATCGATGATAGATGATACGCATATATATATATATATATATATATATATATATATACCTAATGATATATATGTTCAGATAGAATATATATTATATATATAATATATATATAATATATATATCTATATAGATATATATATATATATATATAGATATATATATATAGATATATATATATCATGTATCTAGTATATATTATATATAATATCTGTATACTATATATATATATATATATATATATATATATATACTAGATATAGATATATCTATATCTATTCTATCTATCTATATATATAGATAGATATATGATAGATAGATATATATATATATATATTATATTATATATATATATAGTAGATAGATATATAATTGTGTGTGTGTGTACATATATGCATATAAAAATATAAGTGTATGTAAATATGTATAGAAATTTCTGATTCATACCGTGATCTAATCCAGGTCTTTCAGTTGAAAGGCAAGAGCTTTACCAAATGAACCACACAGGCCACAAAAGAAGATGGAATGTCAGTACCACTGCATGTAAGGCTTATACCTTGTCAGGCTTACTGCCTAGCATACAAGCAAGTTTTAATCAACGTCCCGACCCAACAGTGACCTACCTGATAGCACTACATTCAAATTATGCCAGAAAAAGGCTTGGGTATAGTAGTACTTAGGTTCCAACTTCTTTTGTGTGCAAGTTTGGTTCAGGAGATATCGCCCTTGCCTTTCAACTGAAATTCTTCCCGTGCTTTAGATGAAGTTAATGGCCAAAGATAACAATAGACACCCAGATCAAAGGCATAGAAATTAGTAATGCAAGCGACTATATTTCAAGGGGAAATGCATTGCTGTAAAGGAATAAAGACCGAGAAGTTTTGGCAAATCCTTCTGCCAGGGCAAGACATGCCATAATTAGGATTACATAGTCTTCATTCCAAACTTTTGTTTCAGTAGAAGTGATGCCAGAGGATCTGTTACTGCTGATTGAAATTAAGTGCATTCTCCTAATATCTCATTTGAAAACATCTGGAAAGGGTGAGCAAGGCCAATATTAACACAGATGATACGTTTTAGTTACACAGATTTTAGTGATTGCTGTTTGTTTTGGTGTTCTTTAGAGTGTTATTATGCTTGAATGAGGAAACATTCAACGTAAGTGCAATAGCACCTGAATTGGTGCTGTGCCATTAGTATGGTGGGAGCTCCCTCTGTGCCCCTTGAAAATTATCATTTTGTATTATCATTACAGTCATGTACTTATTTACTTTATAATCAAATATTCTTGGATAATGTGGACTGATTGTGGTCACAGTATTTAACAAAAATTTATAGCAGACTAATTTACAAAGCTCAGCGTACCTCATCTTAGATTCGGCGTTGCAGACT
>NC_061106.1:6765502-6770502 GCF_015104395.2 Macrobrachium nipponense | reverse complement strand
ATATGGTATATGTTAATTCTGATCAGAAAAAATGCGCAGTATTAGAGGTAGACAGTTTAATGAATGACTTCAGAAAGTCTGCCGTCGTCAGTAGTAAAAGTCACTGAGATCATGGGTTAGAGCCAAAGCATTGATATATACATATTTACACACACACACACACGCACACACACACACACACACACATATATATATATATATATATATATATATATGAATAACTTGATCACGAAGTATATAAAACTTGATGCTATGTATAAATAAAGTTTTTTTTTGCTGCCACGAAGGAAAAAAATTAAAAAGCGAGATAGCCAAGTACTTTCGGTCCTGTTGGTCCCTTTACTGAGTTTGCCTCAGTAAAGGGTCCGAACAGGACCGAAAGTACTTGGCTATCTCGCTTTTTCATTTTTTTCCTTCGTGGCAAAAAACCTATATATATATATATATATATATATATATATATATATATATATATATATATATATATATATATATATATATAATAATTAATTGTACCTGGAGAGTGTGCAACTGTTGGGGGACAGCCTAAATCTCCCTGCAAATGACCTGGACAAAGTGGTACAATCACATGATCAGAGATAAACCCGAGGGCCTGTTTCAGAGTAGGTAATGCTTATGCAAACTCTAAGGGTAGCTAAAGTAATTATATTAGAAATAAATGCTAACACCCTGTGAGTTTAAAAGGGACGTGAGGGCTCCGTAACACAAATAGTAATCAGTAATGGATTAGATCTTGACATGGATGAACAGGTTGCTGGTTTTTCTGGACACGTGGCACGTAGAAGACACAAAAGAGATCAAGAATTCCGGAGCAACTCAAGGCGAGAATCCAGAATCCACAGCGGCTCAATTGCAGCCTGTAACGAGAACAATTTTGATCAGATCCAGGTTGCATAATACATGTGAATGTTGATTGAGTAATGAGTACGTAAGGTAACAAGAACTCGATCACATGAAAAATAACCAACGTTAATAATCACTTAAGGGGGAGCTGTTACGTTACTGATTAATTACAAAGACAAGCAGTTATGTTACTGATCAATTTCAAATGAAGTTACGATACAGGTTATTGACTCAAAAACATTTACGTTACTTCACAGAGGTATATCTTTTATGGTAGCCAATAGTAATACAATTATAACGCAGCACAGATAAAAGACAATGCCACTAAAACACAATACAGTGGTCACACAATACACTGATAGCACAATCTAATTATAACACAATGCAATTACACACAATACGGAAATTACTCAGGAGGAGGAAAAGGAAATTAATTCGGAGATCCAGATAAATGACTGCTGTAACCTGAACTTGGACATTACCTTATTGGAGATTGGAGTTTGCGTTCCTCGGGTGCTGATGGGGAGGGAATATTACTTCATGATAAAGAATGCATAGCATAGCAGCAGCCATCTCAAAAGGGACTATTTAGTTCATGAAGGAGCCATATGAGACTGGCTCATATGAAGGTGTGAAAGCGTCTGATGCCAATCCGCAGTACTCTTCCCCTTGTACCAGTTCGGAGAGGGTTTGCCAGCATCCTGCTAGGCGGTGTTGCTTGTCCTTCCACAAACACTCTCCCATGTTGTAACGTCGGGCCATAAGGCGAGCATGCTGTTTGGCATTCAGTATGGAGGCCAGCTTTACCTTCCTCGGCAGCGGGGTCACAGTTTATCTCGACTCCATTTAATCTGCGGGTACAAAGTCACAAGCCGTCAAATGGACAAGAGGTGATTAAGAGGTAATTTCCTTGATGGAAGTGGTGTCTTATGTAGGAGGACCAAATGCTCCTGTATTTAATTATAAATAAAATTTGTCTTTGTTTCAAAGATGGCACAGAATTTTTACAATATATATATATATAATATATATATATATATATATTATATATATATGTATATACATACATATATATATACATGATAATATATATATATATATGATGTATGTATGTATAGGTATGTTGTATGTATGTATGTATGTATGTATGTATATATATATATATATATATATATATTATATATATATATATATTTATATTTTATATATACACATAATATATACGTATATAAGTGATTATTAACGTTGGTTATATATATATATATATATATATATATATTATATAATATATATATATATATATTATATGCCTTTTTATATTTATGTATGAATTTAGGCGAATTATTCAGATTATGTGTCATCTTTACAGACCAATATCTTTTCAGTGTTTCAAAGAAATAGAAAAAGACATAAAAAAAACTCGCTTGAGAAATTTAAAATAAAAAGATTGAAAAAAAAACTAAATCACTTGATAAAAATATTGATATTGCAAAATATTCAAGTGTGTCACAAATTATATAAATGTACAAGATGTGCGACAAATTTCAGAAAAACAAAAATAATAATGAAAAATTAAGCTAAGGATGCCAACCTCATCAGCAAAGGGAGTTCCTTTGAAAATGAGAATACCTGAAAAAAATATTTCGAAATAACATACTTGAGCTATGTGGAGGTGTACAAAAGATAATTGGTTTTGGAGTCTGTGTACTCGTTGTATATTTTAAAGACTAATCAAGCCTCAAATCATTTTTCTTTGTTGATTTTAGTGTTTCTTGATTTAAGTTTTAGTACCTAAACTCAACAGCCAATTATCGTCTGTAACCCTCTTCATTCCTTATGACTGTTATTGACTAGTCTTCTTTTCAGGTACTTTTAGTTCTCTTACTCATTATGATGAAATTAGCATCCTTATCTTACTATATGTAATTCATTCTTATCTTCAAATTTTTATAGGTGTAAGAATTTTGTTTTTGATATCTCCTGTTTTTATAAGAATATTTGACATGTATTTTCTACCGTCTGATAACCCGAGTGAGAAACAGGAGCAAATTGCTCATGCAGATTAATTGATTATGTCTGTTAAAAATTGGCTTCACAACATCTCATACAAAGCATCCTAAGGAGTGAAGCAAGAAGATCTAAATTGTGGGAAAAATGGGAAAATGAGGCCCTTGTCCCTCAAAGGACTTAATCTCTCTATTGGCAAGATGTGATCTGCAGATTCTGTCATGATTATTATGTTTATTCCTGATATTTTACTTTTTCATTATTACTGTTAATACTATCAAGTTAAAGTTTTTTCTACATTCAATTTTCGTATTCAGCCCTCTGGACCTGACTACGGTAACCACCTAAGGTCTGTAATTGAAATTTAATTATATAATCTGTGCACTAATTGGTATAACTCTCATTTCATTTTTTTTCTCACCAATATCATTACTGTTATTACCAGTATTATGATTACTATCTTTTATGCTACCTCAGCTATTGTGTGGATAAATGCCAATTATTCATTTTTTTATCATGTTTCGTGAATCTAGATTGTGTATGTTACTGTCTGTATTTTGTATATTCCATGTATATGCCTGAGCTGAAATAAAGGATATTATTATTATTATTATTATTATTATTATTATTATTATTATTATTACTATTATTATTATTATTAATAATATTATTATTATTATTATTATTATTATTATTATTATATTTTCTAAATGTTATTTTTCAATAATTTAATGTTTTGAAAAATTTTATATGAATTGTTAATGAAACTGCCCCATATTCTCTATTTTTATAGCGGAGAAGTAAATTAGTTGATGGGATGCTCATCTCTGGTATGATTCTTCAGCTGCCACAGGGAGAGCTTTTAAGGTGGAGCAGTGCATAGAAAGATTAGCTCTTACTCAATTCATAGGCTCACACTCGAAAGTAAGGCTGCTATCCCGTGACTGTGTTAAATGTAACGCTCTCATTCCGCAGAGTATGATTTTTGTTGCCTGTTCTTGTTTTCACAATTTTTTCAGATAGCAGCATACCTTGTTCATTTATTCTCTCTCTCTCTCTCTCTCTCTCTCTCTCTCTCTCTCTCTCTCTCTCTCTCTCTCTCTCTCTCTCTCTCAAGTGAATTCAAAGTAGTTTCAGATTTTACCAGAGAGCTAGGGATATAAGGGCTTCACAATTTATTTCACAGAAGATGATGTAAAAATACCAGAAGCCAAATGCTGTAATAGAATGACATTAAAATCGTATGAAATGTGAAATAGCAAAAATAACCACATTTCAATTATTGACTGATTGTCAATTATTGACAACCAGTAGGAATGATCCTGTATACAATTGGAATTTAAATAAAACGAATTATATGAAGTATAGAACTTTAATAAAATAAGTTCGGCTAGGTATAACCACAACATCAACCTTAATACTATACATTTATGATGTAATGAACAGCGCAGATAGCATAAATGCTATGAATATTTAGAATGTTAATATTAGAAAAAGTAAGCACACTCGTGTACTCAGACACTCCCTCAATTATATAACAACATGGAAACTTCTGTTTCTAGGATACAGTTCTTTGTGAAAATCACGCATGATATTTAACCGCCAAGTAATGAAAGAAATATGGGAAATATAGTCAAGTTAACTTGAGATTATGGCAATAAGGTAAAAGTATGTTACAGTCGGACACACTTATGCGAATAACGCACTATCAAGTAGGGTTTTTGCTATGAAATAGTATTATATTTTAATTATTTCATTACCGAGATTATTTCATGTTTATATGAAAACATTAGTAATTCAATAGGATAATTTCCAGATCAATACAATTATGCGGAGAAATGGAGTAAAGTTGGACATTATCATTTAGTTTTGCACTGTATGTAAGACTGTAAGTGATATTACGGAAATGAAGTTAGATACAAATTGGATGTAACATTTACACTCCAGTAACATTCCCCAACCCTTTAAAAAAAAATGATTCTTTTTTTTAACACTTTTTACACTCGTCTTAAATAAAACAGATTTGTTCACGTTTGTTGTAAATAATTTTTTCTGTTCCAGACACCGTCTTATCACTCCATATTCTTTCATGCCATGCTCTCACTCTCATAAAACTACTTACCTGTTTA
>NC_061106.1:6725502-6763002 GCF_015104395.2 Macrobrachium nipponense | reverse complement strand
TGGATTCCTCTTTAGGTATTCAGATATATTTCTAACCATTGAGTTCTCACTTTGGGTATGCATCTAGTACCTTCGGTCTCATGGTCTTGCTAGGCAGCATGTCACACCTTCCTTCACCGCAACACCCTAATTGATATTTTCCTTAATAGTAAGTTGATATGCACACAAAGAAAGCAACAACTAGGGTACCCGAAGAATTATTATTTCAATTTGCATGTATTTCAACCCATAATTTGCTTTGCTTTATAGGGAGTGCTAAACAGACGACGGGACCATTAGGCTATCTAGAGAGATATACTCGTATGTTAATATTGACTTGGATGTACTTGTTCCTGGCGAATTCGGGTCGATACTTAGAACTGATAGCAACACGTCTCCATCATAATAGCTAAATGGTAAGCTAGAACCTGGACATTTGGTTTAGAAACTGAGATAAACGGTTGATTTGAACATTCAGCTATAGAGAGAGATATAAAATAATACTGAATATATTCTAAATATTCTTGGCGAATAAAGTTCCTCGCTGGACGAGTGGTTTTCGCGTTCGGCTGCCAATCCGGTGGTCCTAAGTTCGATTCCCGGCTCTGCCAACGCGGAATCAGAGGAATTTATGTCTGGTGATAGAAATTAATTTCTCGATATAGTGTGGTTCGGATCCCACAATAAACTGTAGGTCCCGTAGCTAGGTGACCAATTGGTTCCTAGCCACGTAAAAATGTCTAATCCTTCGGCTATTAATCAGCTCAATGGTCTGGTAAAACTAATATACTTGACTTCACTTGGCGAATAAAGGTTTTGTACTTGGAATTGATATCATATATATAGTAACTAATTGCTATTATTTTAACAGTCAGTTTGTTAAGTAAATTTGTGGCTTATCCTTCCATGAATTTTTGTACGTACAAATATTCAGCCAAAAATTACTATTAATGTTAAATAAATTATACATTGGAAATAAGTCCACCCAAAAGCTATTATAATTCATAAGTGCTTCTGACCTGGCTAGGGTTTGAACCTCAGCCTTTGGTTGCAGGCAGTGGTAAACTGTCGATCTGACCATCTGACAATCAAGAGAGATATGACATTGCCCTATATAAGCCTTTTGAATTCAGGTTCTCTGTTTAGAATCAATATCAACCCATTTCCACTATGATAAGAGATGTAAACTAACTGTGTGATACTTGGCTAACTGTGGAGTTTTGTCAGGAAACACACGAAATTTTATACTTTGAAACACTGCCGCCTAACATGTGATTATGTGTGCTTATATAAGTGCCACGCAAGTGTAAATGATAAAGAATATTATATATATATATATATATATATATATATATATATTATATATATATATATATGTGTGTGTGTGTGTGTGTGTGTGTGTGTGTGTGTGTGTGTGTAAGCGCTTATATAATGAAGTCACATGCATCTACTGTGATTTTTAAATATATATATATATATATATATATATATATATATATATATACTATATATATATATTATACATATATATATATATATATATATATATATATATATATATATATATATATATATATATATATATATATATAATAATAATATAATAATAATAATATAATAATAATAATAATAATAATCACAGTAGATGCACGTGACTTCATTATATAAGCGCTTACACACACATACATACACACACACACACACACACACACACATATATATATATATATATATATATATATATATATATATTAATATTCTTAATCATTTACACTTGCGTGGCTCTTATATAAGCACACATAATCACATGTTAGGCGGCAGTGCTCCAAAGTATAAAATTTCGCGTGTTTACTGACAAATCTCCACAATTAGCCAAGTATCACACTTAATGTATGTATATATATATATTTATATATATATATATATATATATATATAGTATATATATATATATATATCATAAAAAATGAGACAAAGGATAAATTCTGATCGGCTTAAACTTTGGGATTCTATGACATCTTCAAGATGACAAACCCATAGTGGCAGAATTTTGCATCATAAATGCAAGGGTGAACGCACCAAGGAACGTACATGTGGTTGGCAAAAATATTCGTACCTGATAAATTGAAGAAAGGCGATCAGTAAAGTTATTAGCGTCTGAAGTCAGGCTTCTGTTTACTAACCTTGATTGTCTATGTAAGAAAACAGGCCTTTACTGTAGTCTCAAGTAATCTATCTTTCTTTATTGAATTTATACATTCTTTGACTTATATTTGTGTTCTTGCAAAATCCTGCTTTTATAAAAATGGTTTCTATGTTACTTTTTTCAGTATAATAGTGGAATAAAGTATCTGTTTAGCCCCTTTTTTCAGTTGATGGCATGAATAATTTCCACTGAGGTGAATTTTCATCAACTCTGAATTAACGATAGTGATGTAGGTTTTTTCATAGCAGATGGTAAATAAAGAATTATCATAAATTCAGTGAGCGCTATGTTTATGAATTAAAAAAAATATGAAGAAAAAGTTTGTGACACAGGTAATGGGAAAAATGTTAAGGTGGTTAATTTAAATAATATTCTTGCCTGCGTCCTAATTCTCACTTTGATCTCGAAGACATCCTGCTCAGAGAAGTTTTAAGACCAAGCAAGATGCAAGAGATTCTCAACTGAGATAGCAAATTTTCTGCTGTATGGTATAAGCACGGCAAGAAATTTCATTACTGTGGACAATATTGTATTTTTGTATAATGGCCAACATACAACGTGCTTAAAATTGCGTAGAAACTTATGTCAGATTCCTGTCGGTGGTTCCAAAGAAGGTGAAGGAAAAGAGAGATCAGAATAAAAATTCAAATATAGATAATCAGGACGTGAAGCGTCGTAGACGACAACACAGCGGGAGATCAATATCGGGACAAAAAAAGACAGCACAAAGGAAAAGGAGGATTGTTTTGCTTCAAAGAAGGATAATGCAGTAATGGATATTCCTGCTGTACCAGGGAAAGACGAGATGAATGTGATACGGAACGTCCTCACTAAACCAGCCAGGATATAGTTCTGGTCGATTTGACGCTGAAAGAGAATTCAGCTGGAGATAATGACATGACCGAAGTAGGACAGCTATAATGGCACGCAAATATGATATATAAGATATGAAATATATACTTACTAATATGAAGATATTGACAAATAATTCATTAGAATTTAATGAAAATGATGGAAACTACCTTGAATTGAAACAAGACGTGATGCGACATCCAGCTTAATCGGGATGTGCGCAAGATTTTCCCTACACACATAAGTTGTAAACATTATATTTCTAATTCAAAGTAAAGTGGTCTTTCCAATTAATACTCAAGTACTACTTATACTAACAACAAGGATCAAATAAAAAGGACACAAATTAAACACGTTCATATACTCTCTGTTATAAGTGGGGACATAAATTAATCAAACAGGAACATAGCCTAAATTCAGTACACCAAATAAATAAAAACGTTCTAAAATCTACGGTGAAATAGAGCCTTCCTTCACCAACGAAAATTAAAATAAGCTGTATTTTATTAGAAATCATTTTTCTGGACTGTTTAGATGCACATTATTTATCTTGTACACTTTCATTCAAATAAATAAAATATCCTAAAATTTATTGAAAAATGTTTCATCGACAGATATTTTACCACTTCTCCAGCACATATTTCACTAATGGACCTTTCCCCAACAAAATTTTCACATACACATTTCTCTGACAGAATTCTCACTTTCAGAAATTTCTCAAATAAAAATTTCACAGACATTTCTACAACTGACGTTCACCATCAGAAATTTCTCTAACGGATATTTCCATGACAGATATTTCATTATCGGACATTTCTCAGAGATACTAACTGAGGAGGCACATTTGTCAGACAGATATCACTAATAGACATTATTTCACCGACAGAAATTTCCCTGAGGAACATATTTTTCTCCGACAGCAATTAATTGAGGGGGATTTCTAAGACAAATATTTCACTAACTGTCATTCCTCCAACAGAGATTTCGCTAATAGACATTTCCCCAACAAAAATTTCAGTGATACACGTTTTGCCGACAGACATTTCACTATCGGGCATTTTTCCAACAGAAATTTCACTGAGGAACGTTTCCCTTACCAATATTTCACTATCGGACATTTCTCCGAGAGATATTTAAGTGAGGGACATTTCTCCGACAGATTTCTTACTAACGGACATTTCACCGACTGAAATTTTACAGAGACATTTCGCCGACAGACATTTCTGCTACAGAAATTTTAATGAGGAACATTTCTTCCTTCAACAGATATTCATTAACGGACATTCCAACGACAGCGATTTCACAACTGGAAATTTCTCCGACAGAAATTTCACTTGAGAACATTTCTGCGACATATATTTAACCATCGGACTTTACTCTAAAACATATTTCACTGAAGGACGTTTCTCCGTCAGACATTTGACCAACGGACATTCCTTTGACAGATATTTCAACAAAGGACATTTCTCCAACAGTTATTCCACGAAAGGACGTTTCTCCGACAAACACTTGTGGACATCTCAAGCGGTTATCTGACCGAATGGACCTTTGGTTGAAAGTTGGCCTTCTATATTATGGTTATTTTTATACATTATTTGTAATGTTGCTAATTTCTATTTGTTCTTTGCAAGTGCTTTATAAAACATCTATTAAATTCGAAAAACTTTCAATGTTCATGTACTCGTACTGCAAGATCTAATGATGATGATGATATTGCTTCATAGGAAATTGATAAATAAAATCAAATTTTCTTAAATAATTCCAGTCGTGGACAAGAGCTCTTATAGAATCGATTCTGAGATACTCTTTGGCTTTCACTGTGGAATTCGTAGTTTTTAAATAAGGTGACATGCCGAGTGAAAACGCTGGTACTTGTTGTTTTTCAGTGTATAATTCAGAATGTTTTCTACTCTTGCCAGATTGTATCAGTGATTGTGGCATATTAAAATGGCAATTAGTCGTTTACTTGTGGGCAGATGGCACTTTCGCCAAAAGTCCCGTCGATTACATTTCTGTTTGGTGGGTGGTGATATGTTTATTGATGAAATGTCAGCTGGCCATCTGTCTAGGAGCCAGCGGATTATGTATTTGACGTTTTAGTCAACTAAAGGTATTTTTGATAAAAATTTCTGGTTATGATAATTTCATAAATACTTTAAATATGTGCGCTATTCTATGCCTAAATGGTATAGTCCACATATTAAATCTCTTAATTGCACAGTTTGAAAGACAAGGCTTATATTAGCTGAATGAATATTGAATTAAAAATATATGATTCTGAGAATATGCTGGATTCCTAAATGCAAAGAAGGTACATAACATGGAAGGTATATAACCAGTATAATTTTAGGAAATTATATTCCTAGTGTACATGAAACCTTGACATATTAAGCCCCTCCCACACGGTCGAGCTTTGCCCGACGAACTTTGTTCGATGTGACGTCAGAAGCAGGAAAAGTCAGAACCTTAACCGTTTTTTCTCCGCTTCTGACGTCACATTGAGCAGATTTCGTCGAGCAAAGCCCGACCGTGTGGACGGGCCTTGATGTGTCAAGGTATCATGTACATTAGGAACATAATTACCAAAAATGAAACTGGTTATATACCCACTGTGTCTAAGTGATTTTCATGTAAGAGATAAAACCTTTTACTTATCTAAAAACTTACCAAGGTGCTAATGGATTTCTGAAATAATGATCCAAACATGGTCAAGAGTGATGCATTCTTTCAGTGTTTTCAGCATCCAAAAAATTACGAACATTATATAACTCTTTTTCAGTTGGCAGTTAGGAAATGAAAGATCATATATATATATATATATGTATATATATATATATATATATATATATATATATATATATATATATATATATATATATATATATACTTTATATATAATCTGTTTCATCTCCTAACTGCCAAAAGAAAAAAAATTATATATTGTTCGTAATTCTTTGGATGCTGAATATGGATGGCACTCCACCAGAGAGAAAGTGATTCACATATTAAAAAGATGTATATATATATATATATATATATATATATATATATATATATATATATATATATATATATATGTACATCTTTTGAAATATGTAAATCACTTTCTTTCTGGTGGTGGCTGTTTTCACTGCCAATAGTTTTTTTCTTCTGGACACTAATTTTTTACTATAAGCTAAATTTTTTCCTGTTTCATGGCAGGCATAGAATACAATCTTGGTGTCTAATTTTTTCATAAGAAGTAACATTTACTTCTGCTAAATATGGTGTACCATCGCTCACCAGTTACAATTAACACTGGTTATGAATGCATGCTCATACATCAGCATTGTTATTTGTATCATCTGGTGATGGATGAGCATGTGATATTGAGGGTTCAGGTATCATCCAACATGCATGATACATGAGCCTTCACTATCATATGTTCATGCATCACCAGAAGATACAATTGACACATGTTTTGTTTGACCATGCATCATTCAGCTTCATTAAAGATACAAGTAACACTGGTGATGCATGATACAAGCATATATCATTCATCAACATGAATGATACAAGTAACACTGGTGATGCATTTTACAAGCATGCATCATTCATCGCAAGTGGTGATGCATGATACAAGCAATACTGGTGATGCATGCTCATGCAGACTACACCAAGCTTTATCAGTGTTACTTGTATCACCTGATCCATGTCACCACTGGTTTTAATCTATATACAAATACTATATAAAAATGGATGTATATGTATGTGTGTGTCTCCCAACATGATTGAAATGAATTAAGTAATTGCAACCAAACTTGGTATACATATGACCTACTATCTGGAAAGAATACTGTTGGGGTAAGACATGACTAGCACCAAAAGGGGTGGGGTTGGGAATGTTTTTTTTTTTTTAAATGGGATTCGTTCTGCCCATAGATTTAGTAACAAAGTAAACTGTACAGGTTTATCATACATATGAGTTCTTATCTGGAAAAGAATACTGTGTGAATAAGGCATCACTGTCACCAAAAGTGGTGCGTGTGGGAAGGGGTGACGTGTAAAAATAACTGAAAATGATGGATATTATTGTTGGGGGGGTGAGAAGGGGGTGAAAAATAAATGTAAAAAATGATAAATAATTGTTTCTAATCCATAGTTTTGGAGGTCACTGAGGTGAATAGTGACACTCCTGATGCCCTTAAAGTCCAAGTTCAGCCCCTAAAGGAATGTGGGGTGAGATGGGGTGAAATATAAAATGTCAAGAATGCTGAGCAAAGTAATTGAAGTCTATCTTACAGGAAAATGAGGAGATGAAAAAATTTTTATCACACAAATGTCACTCATTCTGACGGATCATCCTTTTAACTTTAAGGGATTGCAATTTCGAGAGAGACTTTCGCTCTCGAGCACGATGAACAAGCCACACGGACAGTCTATTAGGTACTGTCGATAGGATTTGTGACTTCATGCTTTCTCCTTGGATAACTTTATGATGCTTATTCAGGTCAGGGTTCACCCAGGAATTTATTCATTCTTGCCCTATGGCAAAACTAAAAATTTTTAAAATCAAGTTTTGTGTTAGAATAGTAGAATAGTGAATTTGTGAAAGATTTTCTTTTATAATATGTATACTGTATTCATATTTTTAATGGATAAAGGAAGGATTAAACAAGATGATCAAGCCACCAAAGGCTAGGAATAAGAGCACCAAAGATATTACACACATCAAACAAATAAAAGATCAAGTAGTTAGAAAGGAGGAAGACATTGTGAAGAGATGGAAAGAATATTTCGAACAGTTGTTTAATGAAGAAAATAATAGACTAATAAGATAGGATGAGCAAGTGAACATTGGCATGGTAATGAAGTTTTCTAGACAAGAGGTACTAAATGCACTGAAGAAGATGAAGAATGGGAAGGCAACCGGACCAGACATGATTCCTGTGGAGGCATGGAAAGCATTAGGAGATGAAGAAGTGGATGTACTGTACGATCTTATGATAAAGATCCTTGAGCAGGAAAAGATACCAAATGAGTGACAGAGTATATATATCCCAATTTTTAAAGAGTGTGGTAATTATAGGTGTATTAAATTGATGTCCCACACTTTGAAGATACTGGAAAGGATGATAGATGCCAGACTGAGAGAAGAAGTACAAATAGTTAAAGGGCAGATTGGATTTATGAAGGGAAGTTGAACAACGATGGCATATTTTAGCTGAGGTAACTAATGGAGAAATTCTGGGAAAAGCAAAGGGGCCTACTACATAAGGTATTCATTGACCTTGAAAAGGCTTATGACCGAGTCCCGAGACCAAGAAGTATGGAGGAGTCTGAGGGAGAAGATGGTGCCAGAGAAGTACATGATTGATACAAGAGATGTACCAGAATGTATTTACCAAAGTGAGGAGCAGTGTTGGGGAGACGGAGGGTTTTGAGGTTAGAGTAGGACTACACCAGGGGTCGGCTCTGAGCCCATTTATCTATAACATAGTGATGGACGTTATAATAGAGGAAGTAAGGGAGGCAGTACCATGGAGCATATTGTATGCAGATGATTCTGTTCTGTGTGTAGAGAGCAGGGAAGATATGGAAATGAAATTTGAAAGATGGAGACAAATACTGGAGGACAGAGGAATAAGACAGAGTATATGTGTACCACCAAAGAGGGGGATGATAGAGAAAGTATTCAGCTTGGTGGAGAACAAATAAAGAGAGTTGATAAGTTTAAGTATTTGGGATCCTTTGTTAATGCTGGAGGAAGTATGGAAGAAGAAGTAAAGCATCGGGTACAGGCAGGCTGGAAGAACTGGAGAGCAGCCTCTGGAGTTCTTTGTGATAAAAGAGTACTGCTGAGGTTAAAAGGAAAATTTCACAATATGGTGGTAAGAACAGCAATGCTGTATGATACGGAAACAGCAAACATGAGAAAGACAGAGGAGAAGAAGAAATGAGAATGCTTAGGTGGATATCTGGGGTGACAAGAGAGGATAGGATCAGAAATGAATACATAAGTGGGTCGACTAAGGTGGTGGAAATATCAAAGAAAGTGCAGGAAGGGAGGCTGAGATGGTATGGACACCTGCTGAGGAGAGATGAGGACCATGCTGGGTGACATAGTTTGGGGATCGAGGTTCAAGGAAGAAGAAGAGTAGGGAGACCAAGAAAGAGATGGAAGGACTGTGTGAGAGGAGACTTACATGAGAAGGGAATTGATGAGGCAGAAGCGCAGGATAGAAATAGATGGAAACAGCTCATCCGAAACAGCGACCCCATATAAAAAATGGGAACCAGCTGGGAAGAAAATTCATATTTTTGAACGTGTAGATAAAAATATTATTTAATAGATAGCTAGATTGAATGTGTGACCAATGTGCATGTGCTTTGTGTGTGTGTGTGTGTGTTTTATGATGATTCACCTACCTATTGAGATTATATATATATATATATATATATATATATATATATACATATATATATATATATATATATATATATATATATATATATATATATGTATGATATATATATATATATATATATATTATATATATATATATATATAATAAACTTTCAAGGACAGGGACACTCATTTCTGCTCATATACATGCAAAATTATTAATTTTTCATCCTATTATCCATTTCATGGACTGCAAGTCATAGTTTTTCTCAACTATCTTTCAAACTAATTGTTTGATCGAAATGGTACTTTGACACACTGTACAAGACATCTCCTAATTTTTGATAATATAGTGCACTGTCATATGGTATTAGATTTACTCGTGACTTACATAGTGTTGCCAAGCACCGGCAACCTATGTATTCGAACGTCCTTTATCCCCATCCCGTCCCTCCCTACCTCCCCATTCCCCTCTTCATCCCACCCTCAATTCCTTTTCCTGGACTCCCTGACTCTGGTCCCCCCCCCCCCCCCCCATTTCCTGTCTATTATATTGAGTAATATTGGTTGTGATAAATTTTGTTGTTTTTGTATACTCTGTGTCATATGATTACTGATATTGTATTACCTGAAGTTATATGTATGTACTATCACTATCGACGTGTTGACTACGAGCAGGTAAGATGGTTAACAAAAATTAAATCACAGTTTAACCAACAACCCAGCATATAATTAACACTGCTCCCGTCTTAATATCCATGACGTTTTTGTCATACGATCATATGGCCGGTGCAGGCAGAATACATGCAGTCAAAAAAAGAAGAAAAAAAAATTTATATAATATATATATATATATATATATATATATATATATAATATAATAATAATAATGATAAATAATAAAATACATGAAAGCGTACAATAATGGTAATTGATATATTTGCATAAAAGACGTGAAGACGTGTGTAAGAATTTCTGTTTCGACCACATGGTTTTTCCTCCTGTGTTAGTCATCAGGGAGAAAGGAGATTTTGATGTAGGCCCACTTATGTGGGCGCTACAACATATTCTATTACAATACATATAATTCCCAGGAATCCTTATTGTTACAAAGGAATAAGACTTGAAGCTGAGCAAACTTCCACGAATACCCCTAATATTCCCCTTACCTGAAGAGCTAAAGAGCAAATAGCCAAACAATGGCATGGGTAGAATAAGATTTGTGAGGCAAAAGAATGACTTCCGCCTCTGCTATGCTTAGACATGGAAAACGACAAGAAATTCACTGTTAAAGAAAAGCATGTATGTATCCCATCTGGTCACGTTCACCAGTGACGGATAGAGGGACGAGGGCAAAAATGGCAGTGACTGTAAAAGTTGGTAACTGAACGGTAATTCAGTAATATAAATTGTCTTCATAATTAACACTACACATGTACACACCACCCCCACCCCACACACACACACACACACACACGCACACACACACACATATATATATATATATATATATATATATATATATATGTATATATATATATATATATATGTATATATATATAATATACACATACATACATGTGTGTGTATTTATCTTTCCCCAGAGTATTTGGATAAGTGAAGATAAAAGGCTTGGAGTGGCCCAAGGTTTGTTGTATCTCTCGTAAATTGTCCACGTGAGGGATTATCATTTTGTTTGTGTATTTTTCCTTTTCTTGGTTTTCTGTGGGTTTGTAAAAAATGTTCTTTGTTTTATGTATGGCTTTTTCGCTTATGTGCTTGGGGTATTGTTTTATACTAGAGCAGCTGTTGATACAAATGTCAGATGGTGGAATCTTCACTGATAAAACCACAAGATAATAGGATCAACCTTTCTAATAGAGCCTGGGACTCTGACCATATAGACAATATCTTCCTTAAGGTAATGATGGAGCGCATTAAGACAATTGACAGAACCAATGTCGGCTTAGCGGTGACCCCAGGCATCACCTAAGGGCATATCTCCCTCCATAATTTCGCCAATGTAACTTCTGTCATTCACTACTTGATAAGGGTGACCGTCAGTCCACCGAAATATAGTCCTTAGCTTTAACCAGGGTGTTTTAATGGGCCTTTTATACTTGAGACGATTCCTGTTTTAACAGAAGAATTTATTTATTATTATATATATATATATATATATATATATATGTGTGTGTGTGTATGTGTGTGTGTGTGTGTATGTGTGTATATATATATATATATATGTGTGTGTGTTCATGTTCATATGTATATATACACCCACTTTGAAACTTAAATTCTAATTCCCATTAAACTTAACTGGGTTTTAAAACATAGTGATGAAACCCTCCGGCTATGGAAAAATAGTTAAAATAATATTCTGTGTATTTTAATATATATATAGATAGATAGATAGATAGATAGATAGATATTAAAAATGCACAGATATTTTAAATAATTTTCCGTAGCCGGAGGGTTTCATCACTATGTTTTAAACCCAGTTAAGTTTAATGGAAATTAGAATTTCAGTTTCAAAGTGTGTGTGTATATATATATATATACGAACACGCACACACCACACACACATATATATATATATATATATATATATATATATATATATATATATATATATATATATATATATATATATATATAGTACTGGTAATCTTTTTAGGCACGAAGATATGGTAATTCAGTTGTATTCCACATAGGAAAATTAAAATAGTTTATCTCAGAAAATGACCAACAATTTCTTCCTCCAATGGACCTCTTCTTGGAGCGTTCATTAGGACAGAGATAAAGTTTACAGTGTATACAGCAAGCCAATTTCCTAAAATTTTTAAACATCAGTTACCAAAAACTAGCAGTTTGAGATACAAATTATTCAGCAGAAAATAAAATAAAAAATAAAACTAAGAATAGAAGTTGAACAAATGAAAAATACCCAAATGTCAAATGAGGTAATACGTCCATTTGAAACAGCATAACATGCAGTACATATTAATAAGCGTATTACTATATGATAGTTTATGGATAACATCATCCAATTTGTACTGACGTTTCATGACATGTAAGATAAAAGGATCTAATTTATACAAACCAGGCGATAAATTAAAATTTTTTCCTTTGCTGTCATATTTCTTCAATAAAACCTGTGCTCTTAAACAAAATATTTGACCAGAGCCAGTCAATCAGTACATTACGCATACTACTGTGATCACATAAAGCATTGCTTGTATTATTTGTTTGTTTATTATATTTATGATTTAAAATGCGTTTTTCGAGTGTCTTCCCAGTTGTCCATTATAAAATCTACCGCACTTGCATGGGATCTTATATATGACTCCATTGTTTTTCCGGGACTATTATGAATTCAAGTTTTTCCAATAGTGCTAGGATATGAAAAACGTTGCACTAAAACCAAGTAACATTATGGGGTAGACTATTGACTGTAATGTGGATGGTATGGACAGATATAAAATCCAGTTTGTTGTTTTTCTCTCATTTGAATAAAAAAAAAAAATTTTCTCGCTAATTTTAGACTGATCAATATCTTCCAATTTAAAATGATTTTCATTACCAACTTGATACATAAATTCTAGTTCCTCATTGATGAATTCCGGACTGCAGATATTAAGAGCTCTAAGAAACATTGATCTTAATGCTGAGAGTTTTACTTCTACTTTGTGCGAAGAGTAATTTGTAATAATAAGATTGTTATTTGTAGGTTTTCTGTGTTTTTAAACTTGTAGCTAGAACTTACAACTGCAACATCAAAAATGAGATAATACCATTGTCTTTGTCACCGTAAAAGTTATGGAGGGAACTAAGTTATTGAGGTCTCTTAAAATCTTCTAATGCCAATAGAAGTTTTCAGTACCGCAAATACATCGTCAAACATATCTAACCCAGAAAATAATATCTGCCATAGTTTAATTAGCTATTCTAGACTCATAAATTCCATGTCAATATTTGATAATACTGGGGATAAGGAATTACCCATTGACATTCAGTCCTGATATAATATATATATATATATATATATATATATATATATATATATATATATATATATATGTTACGACCCCTTTGTCCGTAATACAGGTTCTTTATATTTCAATAATCACAGGATCGTAGGCAGTAAGAAAGTACACAGGTATGAGGAATGTGGACACAAACACCAGAACAAATTAAACAATATTTAATTACAAAATACACTTTAACACTAAAAATAAGCCTTGTGAGGAAACTTAACATTAAATATACAAAATACAAGGAGCAAATAACAGCTCACAAGGACTCCTAATACTGAAAGCTAACCCTAACAAAGTAAAGAATATAATATGCCAAAGGCTCAAATAATAATAACACGGGCCCAATAATAAAACCACTAGCCTACAAAATATAAGAAAGAAGGAAGACCAGAGAAAATGAAGTTAGGAAAACCTTAAATCTCCTACCTAACCGTGGCAATTCTAAACTTAAACTAATTCAAATAAACATTTCGAGGGGCAAAAATACCAAATACCGACCACTCAATATAACATGCATATATATATATATATACAATATGATTAATGTTTGATTACGCAGATCCTCGAGTACAACGAATGCACAGGAGTTCACGGAGGTTGCTTCTACCTCCCGGCAGCTAAACAGGGGAGCTCACGATTGTCCAGGTGGATACAGGGGTAGAGTTCGATCCCGAGGGACAACACAGGATAATCTCCTCTTACCTGGCAATTGCCTCCCTACGTGCCTCCTCACGAGCCCTAAGCTCTCCGGACCAGCAGCTGGAGATGGACAACACCGGACAGTGGTTGGCGTAACGCCTCCTACGTGGCGGGACAGCGACGACCACGTCTTCCGCCAAATCCTCAGGCGGGAAACAGGAGTACAGGGGCGTCGCAAGTGACTAACACCTGCGAAATCACAGCCGTGATCGAACTCCAACGATGTACATACGCCGTAGATGGCTCAGCACATCTACGCAAAACCACTTCCAAGGGAGGTCCGTCGGAGTATTCCTCCAAAAAGGCGTGAGATAAATCTCCGGAAGGCTGCCAACAAAAGAGCGTACGTCCAGAAGCTTATACAGGCCCGAACTATTTTCGGCCGGCCTCCACTCACAGCACTACAGTCCATTCCAACTCGAAAACAAAATAAAAACAATCGTTAACACGATAGTTAGGTAATTCACAACAAGAGGAGGAATCACTGAGCAAAAACACTGAACGTTACGTTAACGTAAAAAACAATACACTGCTGAACTAAATATAAGAGAACACTTAAAACTAAGTTACAAGGCTGATTTAAGAAAATAAACAATCAATAAATTACGTTAATTTGACACCTTCCTCCCCCTCTCAAAAAAAAAAATTATTCATAGAATACATTTTTTTAGTACCACAATCATCATATATACTAGAAGATAACCATATAGACAACTTAATCTAAAACATCCTGCAAGGAAAAAAAAACAAAAATAGAACAAAACCTTAATCTAAAATATCCTGCAAGGGAAAAACAATAAGGTGAAGCAAAATTCGGAACATAATGAAACAGACTTAAGACAAAGCCCGAATCCATACATCATTTTAAACATGATTAAAATTGACTACCTTAAATATAATTTTCAATACAAACCCCGAAGGAGAAATGAGAAGGGCGAGGTGAGAAGAGAAATAACATGACTTACATCCTAGAAAGGGGCATCAGGAATACAGTTATCAACACCCTTAACATGCTTAATACTTAAAGGAAACTCCTGCAGCTGAAGAGCCCAACGCAGAATCCTCTGGTTAGAACCTTTCATTCTTTCGATGAACACCAAAGGGTTATGGTCCGTCCAAATTTCTACAGGAAAGGAAAAACAAATTAGTAACATATGGTTTGAAATGAACCAAGGTACGAATTAAAGCTAGTGCCGTCCTTCTCGATGGTAGAATACCTTCTCTCAGCATCCAGCAACTTACGACTAAAGTAGGATACTGGACGCACTTCACCATCTTCATGTCTTTGAAAAAGTACTCCACCTATACCCACATCACTGGCATCTACAGCCACAATAAACGTTTCTGAAAGTCAGGAGACATTAGAATGGGTTAGACATCAAGACAGTTTTCAGTTTTAAAAAAGATTCCTCACATTGAGAAGACCATACAAACTTTTGTCCCTTCTGCAATAGTTGAGTAAGGGGCTGAGCAATGTCAGAGAAGTTCCGGATGAATCGCCTATAATAACCCAACATACCTAAAATTCTTCGGACCTCCCTAACATTGCGTGGCCTTTGCAAATTTAATAGAGCCTCGAGGTTAGCTTGTTTAGGAGTAACCCGACCCAAACCAACCTCGTGACCTAGATAACACACCTTAGGCTTTACCAATTCACATTTACTCAAATTTACAACAAGACCAGCGGCTCTCAAGGCCTCAAATACCTTCTTTAACCTCACCAAATGAGTCCGCCAGTCATTGCTGTGAATAACCAAATCATCTATATAAATTTCTGTACCCTCCAGACCACATATAACTCGGTTCATCAACCGCTGGAAGGTACCGCTGCATTTTTCATCCCAAAGGGCATTACCTTACATTCGTAAAGCCCAAAGGGCGTAACAAAGCGGAAATCTCACGAGCTCGATCCGATAGGGGAACCTGGCCAATACCCCTTTAAAAGATCCAATTTAGTTATAAACTTAGCAGGTCCTATCCGATCAAACAGTCCTCGATACGAGGCAAAGGGAAAGAGTCATTCTTTGTATTAGCATTGACCTTGCGGTAGTCCACACACATGCGAAACTGCCCGTCAGCTTTCTTAACAAGTACAATAGGTGAGCTCCAAGGACTTACCGAAGGTCTAATTAAATCATGCTCCAACATATACTTTATCTCCTTCTCGACAATATCACGTTTTTCTGGATTTAGTCGATAAGGACTTTGTTGTTTTGACTGGGGAAGCACTGCCCACATCAACATCGTGTTGGAGCAAGGTCGTTCTACCTGGAGAGGCCTGAAATAAGTCTGAAAAAGAAGATATTAATTTTATCATGTCATCCTTCTGAATACCCTCCAGATGCTCAAACCCTTTCTAAAGTTTCCAAATTTTGCATATTAACTGTAAGAGCATCTGAAGATACCTGACAAAACAAGTCGGCTGGTTCTTCTAACGTGGGTTCTAACACTAGAGACACTGGCTCATATACTATAGCTAGGGGGTCAAGTCTACCAACTGTGTAAGATTTCAATCTATTAATGTGGAATATCCGACACTTACGTTTGGTCCCAGGAGCTTCCACTTCATAATTGACATCAGACAATTTCCGAAGTACTTCCAAGGCCCCTTATACCTAGGTTCCAGAAAATTGTCAGAGTCTGTACTCAAAACCAAAACAAGCTCACCAGGCTCAAACGAACGTGCCTTACTCTTCTTATCATAATTTTTCCTTCATTGAGGCCTGAGACAACACCAAATTATCCTGGGCAAATTTCCAGGCAGCTGATAATCTACTTCTCAGGTCCTCAACGAACTCACCCACATTCAATACTTTCTTATGACTAACCTCTAGCAACTCATGGAAAATTTCTAGAGGACCACGTACCTTGTGTCCAAAAATCAACTCAAATGGAGCTACACCTGTGGAAGAATTGGGATGATTACGTATAGCAAAGAGAGCAAAGGGAAGAACCTTTATCCCAATCCTCGCCTTGCTCATAACAGTACTTTTTTAGAATAGACTTAAGGGTTTGGTGGAACCTTTCCACTACGCCCTGACTCTCTGGGTGGTAAGGTACACTGGTAATGTGCTGAATGGCCAGTTCAGCACATTTACCTTTAAATACCTTGCTCGTGAAATTAGTGCCACAATCTGTTTGAATTTTACGAGGCAAACCCATACCTGGAAAAAAAGTCTATTAGCTTTTCAAACACTACTTTGGATGTAATTTTCTTCATAGGAAAAGCTTCAGGAAACCTAGACGCTCTGTCCATTATAGTCAAAAGATAAGTAAATCCCGATTTAGTTCGGGGCAAAGGCCCAACCACATCAACAACCAACTCGCAAAAGGATCCCAATTGCAGGAATTGGATGCAAAGGGGCTTTAGGAATAGGTTTATTAGGTTTACCCATTACTTGACATGTTTCACAACTTCCTACAAATTTCTTCACCGAGGATTTCAATCCTGGCCACCAAAATACTTTGCCAATCTACTATCGGTTTTGCAACTCCAAAATGGCCAGAAAAGGAATCCTCATGAGC
Organism: Macrobrachium nipponense; assembly: GCF_015104395.2. Taxonomy (NCBI): domain Eukaryota; kingdom Metazoa; phylum Arthropoda; class Malacostraca; order Decapoda; family Palaemonidae; genus Macrobrachium; species Macrobrachium nipponense. Next base: position 6,745,320 of record NC_061106.1, on the reverse strand, counting down.
TAAACTAAGGACATCATTCTGATATTTTGAAGGTACCACAATCTGTTCTACCCGAGAGGTTTGGTTCAAGCCGTGATCCACAGGACGACTAACTCTATACAACAAACCTCTAATCACACAGAACCTTGGTTTAGTTAAATCATCCGTACCTCCTAATTCATAATTGAATTCAGCCTTCTGAGCTTCAATAAAGCTTACACGGTCACAATCTGGATAAAATATTTTATTCATAAAACTACTACTACTACTACTACCTACAGACCCGGGTCTCTCTACCTCTACCTCTAAAACTACTAAAGTTTAAATATACCTCATCCTGTAAGGCGGCAACAGCCTTTGCAGAAGCTCGAGTGGTAATTGCCACAGGACTTGCAGTTACGGACACTATTGGGAATAATTCATAACCTCGGGCATCCAACATATCATTTCCCAAAATGCCGTCAATACCAGGGATGGGGAGCTTTTCTACCACTGCCAATTCTGTCACCTTGTGATACCCTGGGAAGAATGCCTCTACCTCCACCAAAGGCGCAGAAACCACTGTATCAGGGAACCCACCCAGTACCACATAATTTCCAGAAAACTCACCAACATCCTTCAAAACCTTTGACAACACCAATGATCGAGCAGACCCAGTGTCCCTTAAGAAGTTCACTCTGACAACTTTACTATCAACAACCAAACTGCCAGGCCAAATATATTTGTCAAAAAGTCACAAAGGAGAGCTAGTAGGCGATTGATTTATTTCACCTCCACTACCGCTAAACCTAACCCTTCCTTCAGTTCCTGGGGAACACTCAACTTCAGTATTAGGGGTAGTAGGGGCATTGGCTATCAAAGATACGGGGACGTTGTTACCTCCCCTTCCGTTCCGCTGGAGATACCTCCTCCGGGCAAGGACACCGAGCTTGAAAGTGCCCCTGCTCGTGACACCAAAAACAAGTTCCCCTATCTCTACCAACATTATTAGTAATTTTGTTACTCTTGGAAAAAGCCACCGAGTTGTTCCTTCCACTCGTTTTGTATTTCCCTGGCTAGCTTCAACCTTTATTCTAAAGGGGTTATTGGATCTCCAATCATTGTTCGGCCTGGCAGGCTGGGATTTAAAGACTGATGGGCCAAAACTACTGTTACCTACACGGTGTGTTAAAATATATTCATCAGCTATCTGAGCGGCTTTACTTAAGTTACACGCTTTAACCTCCTCCAGGTGAATTCTAAGTTCCTTACTACATGTTTTTTTTAATTCCTCAAGTAGCATCAGCTCCCTCAAGGAGGAGAAGGAGACCACCTGACGACTCTTTACCCAGTCATCAAACTGCTCCTCCTTAAGACGGGCATACTCTACATAAGACATAGTATTGGGCTTCATAGAAGTTCGGAATTTCAGGCGATAAGCCTCAGGGACCAAGTCATATGCCTTGAGAATCAACGCTTTAACCTTACTATAATCTCTGGCTACACTCTCTTCCAAAGCATTATATTGGCGCGAATGGCCTTGCCTACTAACCTGCATTGAATTAGTACAGTCCACATCTCAGTGGGCCAAGACAACCTAGTGGCCACCCGCTCAAAAGCCTTAAAGAACTCCGGCACATTACCCTCATCAAACACGGGCACCAACTTCAATGCCGCACTCATGTTAAACCTATCGGAAGGACCGGTGGGAGTACTGTTAAAGTCAGGGTTAGCTCGCAACCTAGCCAAGTCTAAGTTAATTCTAGCCATTTCCAACTCATGGCGCCTCGCCCTCTCATTCTCTTCGAATTGTACCTTCAATAATTCTATTCTTTTACAAATTATACTAAGGTCCTCATTTTCAGGATTCACCACAGACTGTACTGGCTCTGGCTGTACCTCTACAAAGGGGTTATTAGAAACTTTAGTTTTTACTGTTAAATTAGCTGGACCATTATACATAACACCAGTACGAGGGTGGTCCTCAAATAGTGACAGCCCAGGATTAACACTGACCTCTTCATCAACAGAATTATCTTCTCCAGAAGTTCCACTAATCATATCCCTAGCCAAATCCTCACCCTCAGCTATACCACGAGCCACCATCGCCTTAACAGACAACAACAACTGAGCCTTAGTGTCCGTGGGTCTAAAAGAAATAGTTAACCACGAGCACAACTCCTCAAATGCTTTACTTAACTATGGCAAGATATTTTAAGCAGTCAGCAGAGCCCAAAAATTCGGCTGGGTCAAAAACAAAGTCTTCCATAGTGAATTACCTACAAGGGGGGAAAGTAAGGCAAGCAACAAAACCAAATTAAATATTGCAACCTATCCCAGAGTTGCTCCACAAACCCAAACTCTGTGCACACCTGCGTACGATCCTGTCACGGTCGCCAAATTGTTACGACCCCTTTGGCCGTAATAACAGGTTCTTTATATTTCAATAATCACAGGGATCGTAGGCAGTAAGAAAGTACACCGGGTATGAGGAATGTGGACACAAACACCAGAACAAAATTAACAATATTTAATTACAAATACACTTAACACTAAATAAGCCTTGTGAGGAAACTTAACATTAAATATACAAAATACAAGGAGCAAATAACAGCTCACAAGGACTCCTAATACTGAAAGCTAACCCTAACAAAGTAAGAATATAATATGCCAAAGGCTCAAATAATAATAACACGGGCCCAATAATAAAACCACTAGCCTACAAAATATAAGAAAGAAGGAAGACCAGAGAAAATGAAGTTAGGAAAACCTTAAATCTCCTACCTAACCGTGGCAATTCTAAACTTAAAACTAATTCAAATAAACATTTCGAGGGGCAAAAATACCAAATACCGACCACTCAATATAACATGCATATATATATATATATACAAATATGATTAATGTTTGATTACGCAGATCCTCGAGTACAACGAAGTGCACAGGAGTTCACGGAGGTTGCATCTACCTCCCGGCAGCTAAACAGGGGAGCTCACGAATTGTCCAGGTGGATACAGGGGTAGAGTTCGATCCCGAGGGACAACACAGGATAATCTCCTCTTACCTGGCAATTGCCTCCCTACGTGCCTCCTCACGAGCCCTAAGCTCTCCCCGACCAGCAGCTGGAGATGGACAACACCGGACAGTGGTTGGCGTAACGCCTCCTACGTGGCGGGACAGCGACGACCACGTCTTCCGCCAAATCCTCAGGCGGGAAACAGGAGTACAGGGGCGTCGCAAGTGACTAACACCTGCGAAATCACAGCCGTGATCGAACTCCAACGATGTACATACGCCGTAGATGGCTCAGCACATCTACGCAAAACCACTTCCAAGGGAGGTCCGTCGGAGTATTCCTCCAAAAAGGCGTGAGATAAATCTCCGGAAGGCTGCCAACAAAAGAGCGTACGTCCAGAAGCTTATACAGGCCCGAACTATTTTCGGCCGGCCTCCACTCACAGCACTACAGTCCATTCCAACTCGAAAACAAAATAAAAACAATCGTTAAACACGATAGTTAGGTAATTCACAACAAGAGGAGGAATCACTGAGCAAAAACACTGAACGTTACGTTAACGTAAAAACAATACAGCTGCTGAACTAAATATAAGAGAACACTTAAAACTAAGTTTACAAGGCTGATTTAAGAAAATAAACAATCAATAAATTACGTTAATTTGACATATATATATATATATATATATATATATATATATATATATATATATTATATACATATACTTATAGTGGAATACTCAAGTGCGGACTCGGCGTTAGAGGTAATGGAAATGGCTGATGTCTTGTGATGAAAGGGGTCAGTCCGTCACTCTCTTTAGTCCTCGATAGCTTCCCCTTCTGTCGAATCTGTTGGGAGTATTGCCTGATGCACTTGTTGAGAATGGGTCTTGGTATTAAACTGTCCATGGAATCCGATTTCCAGTGTCCCTCTGACAGATTCATATTCTCCGTTTGACTGATGATGACCGATTCCAGAATTCTCTCTTTGTAAAGATAATCAGCTCGGCCTCACTCCAGTTTATAAAATGACCAGTATCCCTCATAAGCTAACGATCAGCTCCCGAACTCTCTGAACTCTATCTTACGACTGATCGTCTTGCTCAATTAATCTTTGTGAGATGGAGCAGCCGCTCTCCTCCGACAAAATTTTCATTACAGTTCCTGCGTGGAATTTCCATGAACACCGTCATCTCCTTGTATTTTATTTACATTACATTAATGAGTGAGCTGCTGATAGATTTAGTATGATTAGAAATAAAGGGATTCATAGATTTAAGGAGTTTAGGTAAGTTTATTTTTATTCTATCATTGTAATGGAGTTTTATTTTATTAGTTGAAGTTATTTGTTTGTTCTTCACTGATACCCTTCTGTATAATATGAGCTGGGTATAGTGATTGGATCAGATGTTGACGAATTGTATAAATTTCTTTCTCCAGATATCCATGCGAACGTATGCTAATCCTTTACTAAATAGTTTGCAGCCAACCATGAGCTTTAATGAGACATCTTTAGAACAGAAAATAAATTGATGAAAGGGAGCAAGTATGTTTCCAACATGCGGTCAGTGCATTTTTTGTTCGTTTATAACTAAAATATCTAGGAAAACTAGCTTACCATTTTTACCATTGATTTGAACGTACTCTTTGGCACTATTGTTTTTTTTTATATTTTTATTTTATTAATTTTTTTATATATATTTTTTTTTTAGAAAACTCGCCGAAATCTCCCTCAGGCACTACTAGGATGTGAAGATATCTACGTATCTAAGGCAGATTATGTTACTGGGTGTGATGTACTGTATAAATTCAGTTTCAAGCCATTTCACCTAAGGTTTGCTACAAAAGGGAAGAAAGGGCTGCCATACTACAGTCGATTTTTTTATTTTTTTTTTAAGTTGCCGTTAAAAGTAAAAATATATTAATTAGGCATAGGGTCATTATTTTCAAAGTGTTATGAAGACCAAAATGCTGTTTGAATTGCCTACTTAGAAAAGACCACACATCAGCAATCGGACCTTAGTAAATACCGATTTCCAAGACCAAACGTTGTGATGTTGTTCAAAGGGATGTTTAAGCAATCCCATTTGTGTACGTACGAAATCTTGTTGTGCGTGAGAGAACTAGAGTTAATTATTCAGGAAATCATTAAAGTGTAATAAATGCCGTAGTCACTGCTGCAAAGATCTAAAATTATGAGGAAACTTGAACTTTAGCATAAAAAGTATATGTTACGATTTTGGTTAAAAAATAAAGGCACTAAATTTCCATTCAGACAATGTGAGCTTCAACTCTTTGGACTCGCAATAAATATTATACATAATTTTATTTCAAATATTTCAAGGTTTGAAATTAATATATATATATATATATATATATATATATACGTGAATTATATACATGCATTAAGCTACAAATGCCCTTTATTATCCAATTTGCTCTTCCTCAGAAATAATAACATATATGTTAACCGGAAGGGAATATTTTAGTCGATAGTAATTTCGTCCTCTTGTGGATTCGAACCAGCGCACAGGGGAGAAATCAGAACTTCAGTGACGTCTATACCGACTCGGCCAATAAGTGATGTATGAGTTGATACCGAATCCGACCTTACAAATTACTGTCGAACTCAGTTATTTGAAATTAGGATCGATGTCCTCCCACCTCTACCATGTTAACAAAGTCGTACGTTTTTCGCATGGCAGAGATGTTGGATATCGATTCTAATTACAAATACCTGATTTCGACGGTGATTTGTAAGGTCGGATTCGTACAACTCATACCTCGCTTGTTGGTCGAGTCATTAAAGAGGTCACTGAAGTCCTGATTTCTCCCCCGTGCGCTGGTTCGAATCCACGAGAGAACGAAGTTATCATCAAATAAAAAATTCCCCCTCGGTTAACATATATGAAAATTATTTTCAACTAAAAAATTCCCCTTCGGTTAAAATAATGCATATATATATATTATATATATATGCAGTGATTGTGAAATGATAATTACTTACTGCCTTAGCTTTTAATAGTTATACTATAATCAGTTTGCAGAAACATATGTTTGGTAGTTATAGACATTATGCAAACATACTTTATGTGGCAGCGCTGGTTATACCAGAAATGATTACCACCTTGGATGGGTATACCCTTATAGTTAGTGCCTATTAATTGTTAGCTGTATGTGAGCAACAACCTGTCTAGAGGTCCAACCCAACATCCCTCTTGAAGCTGTCACACCTGAAGTACCTGGGTGCTATCTGATGATGAGCGCTATCTCTCTGATTCCCTGGTGAAGAACTGAAAGTGACTGAAGTCCTTCCACAGACACCCTGGTTCTATCTACGCATGTCTCGTCCACGGACAAAAGATTCATGTAGACCTTCCTCATTGTGTGCTGTTTTCTGTAGTTCAATAATGCCACTTAATGTTTTACTTCTAGTGCTGATCTTGGGATAGTATTCCTGAGATTGCAGTGGGAGCATAAGTTGCCTACAGTGCTCCACCATTTAGTGTTGCTTATTGCTGTTAGTTTTAAGGTTTGACCCATATTTTCATGCACCATATGTGATCATTAGATTTAGTGAGATTTGGCTTGCAACCCAGTGGCACATTTTCTTTGGTATTGTACATAGCAGTCTTTAGTGTTCCAGTGCCATGGAGCCAGTCAGTGCTCCTGTTATTTTACTCTTCTGGTTACCTTATAGAATTATATTTGTAAGTGGACACATTATGTTTACCTTCAATCCTTTAAAAGTAACTTTAGAAGTCTCTATTAAGGTATTTAATCTTTTCTGATCATAGTAGCAGGCCAACCTTAGTCAGTTTTGTCGTTTTCAAAAGGGAATTTTGAGTAGAGCCAGTCTTTCTAGATTTTCCCAAAATATAATCATGCACCCCTGCCCTGTACTGTGACTATATGTATGTGTGTGTATATATATATATATATATATATATATATATATATATATATATATATATTATAGGACGAGGAGTCGAAAGGCCTTACAACTGTACTCCATTGTTTTCACTTTCCTTCGTGGTGTTTTTCTTTATTCTATATACTCATCACGTTCCAAATTTTCGTGATTCATTATACACACACACACACACACACATATATATATATATATATATATATATATATATATATATATATATATATATATATATATATATATATATGTAAGGCCCCCCCCCCTAGGGTTTTGACCCCCTTAATCATATATTGCCATATCCGTACGCTGTGACCTATGGAATGTGAAGAACAGAGCAGAAGCAACGACCTGAGGAAAGCTGATCAATGGGTTTTTGTGGATGGCGTGAGATAAAACTGCATAGTTAGACAAGTCAATGTACGACAGTTTATGAACTCTTCTCAAAGTGCCTTTGGGAAAACTGGATGCAGCCAGTAATTGTGAGGCGCTAACGAAGTGTGCGTTCGTAAGTGCATGTGCGCCTCTTCCTTTTAAATGTATGATACACAAGTCTATGGGGGATTTTGATAGAGGCGTCTTTGGAAGAAAGGCAAGATGCCGTGGTGCTCTCCGAAAGTGTTTATGATATAGTGCTTTAAATATTCCGGCTGCTTGGGTGAGTTTTGAACTGTTTTAGCCAAAGAGTGGCTTGTTATCTATTTGACATTTTTGTGGTAATATTCAATCTTTAATCTCTGATTGTTAAACTTGTGTGTGTACTTACGGGGTGTGTTCTATGTCTTTGAAACAGACGGTTCTGGCAAGAACTATGGAGGGACCGAGAGGGAGTCCCGATGGGGAAATAGACATTTGGTGACCATTACTATTTAGACATTTTACTGTTGGGGTTTTAATTGAATTAAGTTAGTCTGTAAGACTTCATTGATTCATTATTTATTCATTGTTAATAAATGTATTTTCTTATGATGCAACTCTCTCATTTTCATTACCTGTTAGAGAGAGAGAAAGAGAGGTATCGCTTAGAGAGAGAGAGAGAGAGAGAGAGAGAGAGAGAGAGAGAGAGATCGGACGAGAGAGAGAGAGAGAGAGGAGGGGTATCGGTGCTAGAGAGAGGTGGAGAGAGAGAGAGAGAAAGAGAAGGTCGCGAGCCGCTAGTTACTTGGAATAGAGAGAGGTTTGTTTGTTTTGCCTGACGCTCGAGTTACACGTTTACCAAATGAATAATGAGGAAATAACCTCATTACAGGTTGGTGGCAGGCGGTGAAAAAACGGTATAAAATGTTTTTTTATGCCTGGGAACGCCAATGAAGAGATAGGTGACCAGTTAAAAAATTAAAGGGGTTATGGCTTAGCGATAGTTTTCGAATGACAAAGCCTTTGTGGGATTGTGGAAAATTGTTAAATTGTAAGTTACTAAGTGAGAAAAAATGAGAAATATCTATCCGTTAGCCTGTGCAAAAGGGAGGGGGAAGGATTTTATTGGACTCAGCATTTGGCCCAGGCAGTCAGCGTAGGAGCAGTTGCAAGTTCTTTTTGTTCCCATTATGGAGTGGTGAGTGTTAAAATACAGTTTATCAAGGGGGAGGGTTTTTGTTAAATATTTCAGGGTTATGGGATTGGTTTAAGAGGTCAAAAAAATTTTCTTTTCTTTCCCCATAGTAGCAAAGTGACGTGTTTTCTTTATTGGCGCGTGTTTATAATAGACGTATTTGTCTTTGTTTAAAACATAAGGGTGTATAAAGATGTTTTTTTTCATGCATGTGAACTGTGCTTAGATAGCATATTTAGCTTGGAGGCAGAGCGGCCACACAATTTTACAGGCTCAGCAGATTTCTGCTAACCGGCGCAGAGAGGCACATTGCAAGGGGAGTATGGCCTACCTCGGGTGATGGTGCATGGGGAGGGTACTACTGCTTGCCTCGGGCATTGCAAGGAGATGGGTACTGGCATACCTTGGGGGTATACTTGACTCAGGGGAGTGTCAACGCTCAGTGGAGGGAGAAAATTTGTTTTTCTCAGTGTGGGTGAACTCCTCCCTCCTTTCCTTTTTTTTCTTTGTCGGGCTGTTGGAAGCGAGTCTGGCCTTGACAATGAATGCTAGGGCATCAGCTGATTGATTAGTTGAGGAAGTGTAATACCCGTAGAGATGTTTTTTTTTTTTTTAGAAAAGAGATTTTTTTCACTTGGATGAAGAGAAAAGGAAATAAAAAGAGATTTTCTTTCCCGTGAATGAGGAGAAAAGTAGTTAACATGCACGGGATGTGTTGTATGTTTTCCTTATGCCTTGGAAGACACAAAATGGGGAGACACAGATTATTATTTTTGTTGTTGTGTTGGAGGGATTACTTTGAAATGCCGGTGATTGGTGGTGTATGGTGATGCCCGGTGCCGTGAATGGTGTTGTATCTGTGTTGTGTGGCAATGTTGGTATATCATGGGGGTCAGCATTACTGGTGTATGCTATTTGAATTTACCCTTACTTGAGATCTTTGCAAGAGAAGTGTTACTATGGAGAGTTATTATGAGCAGTAAAAGGGTTTTTGCTGTTAAACATTGGAGATTTTTACTGATTTTGTGGGTTGTTCGGATATCAGAGCTTGAGAGAACATTTTTGGGTCTGGGTGTGTTACGTGATTCTTTATTTTTCTTGGGCAGAGGCCCTTTGCTGTTGTAGCACGCTTATGCAACAAGCATAATAAACTCCCTTTATTTCTGTGTCACAAGTCAACTTTAAGTTAGCAAAATGAACTTGACTGATAAGAAAACTTAGCACCTGAAGACCACACTGGAGAACAGTACTCTAAACAAGAAGTAGAAAAGAGTTAAGAATCATAGCTATCATAGCTTCATGACGAAACACTCTTAAAACATTTCTGCAAGATACCAACTTTTTCAGGAACAGAGGAAGCAATATTATGTATATGAAGCTTAGAAGTGAATTTATCAAAAATCATATCTAAAATCGGAATATTATATATATATATATATATATATATAATATATATATATATATATATATATATATATATATATATATATATATCTTCACTGCGTCTAAATTACTTGATGCACAATATTATATTGTTATACTGATTACGACACTATACATTCTCTCTCTCTCTCTCTCTCTCTCCGCCGACATTCAATATCCTTTCTTCCAATCTAGCTCTGACTTCAATATTGTACCTGTCGCTGTCGGCCTATTTAATCCTACATCAAAGGTGTTGGGGATTATGCCTGAGATTACCTTTTCGTGGAATGAGAAAAAGTTGCTAGAACCAGACTAAAGGGAAATATGGTCGGTAAAAGGCCAATAAGTAAATATATTAGATATAATATATTTTTTAGTAAGAGTAGGTGTTTCGCCAACGAAAATGTTTTTGACTATATGGTGCATATGGAAGTTCTGTAGTAAGAGGCAAAAAAATAGCTCTCAGGAGAGAATGAATCCTATATACTATTCACATCAGGTACAATCCTCATACACGATTACATCGACTGGAAGATATTACCATCAAATGCGAAATAAAATTATTAATATGCAGTTTCCATTTCCTGACCGTAATATGAAGGTATTTAATAAAACAGAATATTTTGGAAGAGATGTTGCCTTGTCTTATTGTCATTTTTGGAAAATTATGGAAAAAACTGTTCTGTGACTTACAGTATTGTCTTTAATTCGTAATTTGTTTATAATTTATCCATAACCTAACCTTCATATTTATTTTTGTAGGTACCACTAAGAATTCTTCAAGCTGGGATGTTAGATTCCACCTTTAGTTCACTGCTCTCTGAAACTCGTGTTCAACTACGTATTTGCTCGTGGATTTGGATAAATTCATACCCAGAACCTATAGGCGATATGTTAGCTAAGAAACCAACGAATCGTTTAATACATTACTAACAGAAAGAGCTTGGCGTATTCTGCTTTCAGTTGCATCTAAGAGTCCCTGATCTCTAAAACGACTGTACACCTGTGGAATTTTCGAGACTAGAAGTGATTATGTGGAGAAAATGATGCATATCATCAATGACCCTGCACATTTTGAAAAAAGTCAAAAGGATCCATATTAAAACACACTTCTTCTTTGGGATAAGGTCAATCGTTTGGGAACTATTTAAAGAGAAGAAAACATATAACAGAAGAAGAGTATAAATGTTTGTATGCCTCTTGTTGTAACCCTGGGGTCCTATATGGTTTACCAAAAATCCACAAAGAAAATATTCACTTAAAACGAGTGCCATCGTCCATCAATACTCAGACTTTCAACTTAGCAAAATGTATGATCCCTCATATAGAGGAATGGGCGAAGAACGTTTACACCCTAAACAATTTCTACAGCTTTATCGATGGTATGAAAAGTTTTAAAATTGAGAAAAATTACTATATGGTTAGTCTCGACGTCGAGAGTCTATATACAAATGTTCAAACAAAAGAGGTCATAGAAATATTGGCAAATAAAATGTACAGTGGCAAGAACTTCAGGGGACTAAGTAATTGTAAGTTTATTGATTTGTTGAACCTCGTTGTTTATGATTAGTTTTTTAAAATTTTTAATAAGGAATATTATAGACAACCAAGATGGATTAGCCAGTGGGTAATCCGATATCAGCTACTTTGGCCAATGTTGTCTTATGTTTTCATGAGACTAAATAGATGGGTAACAGTCCTTTTAAGTTTTAAATCTGTCTTATATCGGCGGTATGTTGACGACACCTTCATTGTCTTCAAACAAAAAAGTGACACTATAAAATTTTTCGACTATTTAATTTCAAAACATGATAATATCAAATTTACTATGGAGGAAGAAAAAGATGGAAGCATGCCATTTTTAGATCTCTTGATAACGAAAACTGGCTGCAACACAGGAATAGGAATGTATAGAAAACCCACTTTCTCTGGACTTTAGGTTTCTTGAGTGAATGTCATATAAGATACAAATTAAACAATATCAGCACCCTACTTTTCAGAGCCTACGGGTTGCCCTCGAATGACTTCCTTTTTCACAAGGAAGTAATGTATTTTGAAGACATTCTTTAACAACAATGGTTACCCAGAGAGGCTATTTTACAGGAGATTAACGAACCTTCTCAGTAACATCATTAACGGTAATGGGGCGAAAGAAACAAGAGACTGAGTGTTATATTTCAGATTTCCTTATGTATCAAATAAAATCAACGTTTTAATAGAAAGAAAAGTAAAACAAGACCAAAGCATACTTTAAAAGATGTAAAGATTCGAATGGTAATTTTTAATAATTTTAAGATTGGCAATGTTCAAGTCAAAGGAATCGTTAACTAGTGAACTGTGTTCAATGATTGTTTACAAATTTGTGTCCGAAGTGTAGGTCGGAATACGCCGATACTTCAACAAAACTGTTGTATACCAGAACTTTTGAAGACAGAGGCATAAGTTCAAGGACACTTTTACATGTAGGTTATAAGCCACCTCAGTCCTCCATAAGAGAGCATTGCCACGGATTAGGCAACGTTCATTTGAATTTTTCAGATTTCAATATTTTATGTAAAGTTTGATTTGAATCAGAGCTAAGACTATTAGAAACCTTTTATATACAAAAGTAAAAACCTAACTTGAATATACATAATTCTGCCTTCAGTACGAAAGTATTTTAATTTAGTCCCATGGTTTACCTGTGTATTAATTGTATTATTTTATCATCATTTTATGATTTTATTTTGTGGGGGCCGCATATAATTGTATTAATTTTTGATCTTACAGAACCTGAAGATAGACAGTTGTCCGAAACGTTGCGTACAAAAGAATGTAATAAAGAAGGGAAGAAAATGTTAAGGATTGTTTTGATACTACAGTTCCTCACCCCATGAAGATTTACTTCATCTGAACAAGCCTGTTATTATTGTCATTATTAAAATAGACCAAACTACTGAGCCAATTATCAGTTCGCATGGTGCTGCCCTGAAGGACTTGTCTTTATTTACATATATATTATTTGGTCAAACATTTTTTTTTTGTCAAATATATTACAATGTTTCAAAAAGGTTATAACTGGATTATGGAGATGTAAAAGCCACAGTAGCGTTAAAAATATTCATGCATAGAGCTAAAAATGATAATGAGAGACTTTCAGATACTACTCCGTATCTCCCCATCAGTCAGTCCTTCTGAATAGTAAAACAAAGGCGGGAGTGTTAAGACAACAATGCAAGAAACTGGTACAAAGCGTATTCTTCAAACAGTGTTGGTCAGTTAACCCCTGAGTGTGTTCCTGTTGGCGAGACGGCTGGAACAACGAAGTGGATAATAATGAACGAATTAACACTGAAGCACACCATTTCTTATGGCAGTCCCTTCCACTAAGCAAAGAAGACCAGCATCCATGCTTAAATATGACAGAGGCTCCATTCCAGTTGAAGTTGTGATCTGGTGCGAATGAATGAGAAACTAGGACATTTGTTGCATTGAGTTCAATGTTCAGAAAGTCTTACATCCAAACCTCACCCACTTTCTCCAGAGTATTTTTGATGGCAATTGGCACAGGGGATTTGGTAAACACCAGGTGTTTTCTTCTTCTTCTTCTTCTTCTTCTTCTTCTTCTTCTTCTTCGTCTTCTTTCTCCTTATTATTATTATAATTTTTTTTTTTTTTTTTTTGTTTTTTTTTTTTTTTTTTTGGGGGGGGGGGGGTTATCACAGTCCTCCAATTCGATTGGGTGGTATTTATAGTGTGGGGTTTCGGGCTGCATCCTGCCTCCTTAGGAGTCCATCACTTTTCTTACTATGTGCGCCGTTTCTAGGATCACACTCTTCTGCATGAGTCCTGGAGCTACTTCAGCCTCTAGTTTTTCCAGATTTCTTTTCAGGGAACTTGGGATCGTGTCTAGTGTTCCTATGATTATGGGTACAATTTCAACTGGCATATCCCATATCCTTCTTATTTCTATTTTCAGGTCTTGATACTTATCCATTTTTTCCCTTTTTTTCTCTTCACTCTGGTGTCCCATGGTATTGCGACATCAATGAGTGATACTTTCTCTTGATTTTGATTTTATTTTATTATTATTATTATTATTATTTGATTATTTATTATTATTATTATTCATTATTATTATTATTTTATTTCACTAACATACTTATAATTTATTTCTAATATAAAAGAAATTTGAATAACATTTTGATAACTATTAGCAAGATAACAGGCATTTTCCAATTTTGGTTAATAGGCAATGATGAATAGTTCAAATTTTTTTACCATATTAGAAATACCTGTTGTATTCGTACCATGGTATATTCGTTTTGCCTTGGAGGTAGCTCGTTCTGTAATGTGAGCGTGATACTTCAAGCCCTTAAAAACATTGAGTTCTAAATATTCAATATCAAATACGAAAGGCTCTGAGACAGAAGTTGATAATAATAATCGGTACCCTCAACGAATGAAAATAATATAAATGAATGCGCCTGTCATCATTACGAAACAGGTAAAATTTAAATCTGTTACTTTCGTTATATCTAATGACCAAAACTTTCAAAAAATGCAAGTTTATTGTCTTCCTTCAATTCAACAGTATATTTAATAGACAGTACAACGTTATTGGCGAGGTCAACCAACAGCTACAGCCGTGGTCCTCCATTTCTAAAAAAGTCAGAATATTATCAACAAATCTGACCCAGACCAGTCGCTTAATGTGCAGATCACAATGTTCTAAAATACTTTTCTCCACGAGCTCCAAGCACAGATTGGACAGAATGGACGATAATTTTGAGCACATAGACGCACCAAATAATGGCTTACAACAAGCATCTTTAAAATAGAAATAATTAGTAGATACGCACAATTAGACTGTCTGCTAATTATTTTAATTTTATGAGTCATGGCACCAATGGCGTCTCTGTTGAGCTGGAATCCCTGTAGGACCACTGTGTCGTTCCAGTCATCTCGCCAACAGGAACACACTCACTGGAGTTACCTGACCAACACTGTTTGAAGAATCCACTTGCGCCAGTTTCTTGCGTAGTTATCTTAACACTCCCTCCACTGTTTTACCGTTCTGTAGGACTGATGAGGGATACAGAGTAGTATCCGAAAGTCTCACCCTGTGCTTAAAAATTTGTAACAGTACTGTAGCTCTTAAATCACAATGAAATTAATTTGGGTAAATGATCACTGGTATACAAGTCATCAACTGTATTCCAGTCTACTTTGTCTTCTATATTTGATACACATAGAGTTAAGATTTCTAAAAAAAAATATTCCATTTGTTATTTTAATACTTGTCGATTTTGTCATCATTTAGACAGCACATATCATCTGAATCCATGAATTTTTCTATTTTACTTCCTGCTGTATTTGGGTTTGTACACTTATAGTCCCATATTTTGGGTGTGAGGATTAAAATCATCTACTAATAATGTAGGTTCTTTGGCATTGTTAAGCAATTCTTTAAGTTTTTTAATGTTGTAGTTCTTATGAGGTTGATTGTATAAATTATAAATTGCATAATTATCGTTTTTTATTCGTATTTCGGTACCTAATATTTGCAAGTCATTAATGTTTACAGGTATTTTGTCATAAATTATGGCTGTGCCTAAATTTCCTTCTTCCTCTTTAGCTGTAGTGTATTTACATATTGTTGAGCTGCTTTGCTGGCATGTAAACTGATCATCATTGATTCATGTTCTATTAGTAATTGGTTTATTTTTCCTAGATGTAATCTGGTCAGTAGACTATTTACTTTCCATTCTATAATATAACCGTTGAAAATATTATTCCAGGTTTTGAGTGGTTGTCGGATTACCTCTTGGCGAGTATCAATATTACGCGCCGTCGATTTGGAGAAATCGACCAGTAAAGAGGTTCCATTACTTCAATAGCCCATAAATTTACTAATGGCAGCTTTTAGACTGGCTCAACTAGCCTATTCTACTCGTCTCATAATTCAGTTGTGTACTTGACTTCAAAGGGCCGTGTAGCTCTCTCTCTCTCTCTCTCTCTCTCTCTCTCTCTCTCTCTCTCTCTCTCTCTCTCTCTCTCATGATGTCTTTTTATATATTTGCTCATAAGTATACCAAGGGGTTGCTGTTGTATTTAGTTCTTATCTTTTATGATAGTATGTCAGTTATAATTGTGATTTTGCGAAGAAATATTAGGAAAAAACATGTATAATCCAAAAACGTCACTGCATCTTCGATCTCGTGAAATTTATGTAAACATTTTAATACAAATATACTCAGAATTTGTTACTGATTTTAGTTCTTATCTGTTATGATATTTTGTGAGTTGTAGCTATAATTTTACAAAATAAAATAAAATAAAATATTAGAAAAAAAAACGTATAACTTGGTAAAATTTACGATTCCCATGTAAAAGAGACTCCACAAGGGGTTGTAAATAGTCATTTTCAATTTCTCGTGGAAGGTAGGGAGAATTTTTTCTCACACCGTGTGCATTTGCATATCTTCCCCTTTCCTATGATGTGTTTTTTCTCTTAAACTGCCCGACATCAAAGTTTATCCGGTCTGGGGTGCTGCATAGTATGTATTTTATAGCCCGGCTTTAAAGTGGTCGAGTTTTTCTTCCTTTTTTATCATCAGCTAGGGTTTTTTCTAATAATTTACTCACGATATTTATTTGTTTGTGAAATTTAAGTGTTCAATGTACATGAAACCTTCTTCAGGTGTGTTCATATCAGTGGTTTCTCATTTACATATTTCATAAAATTTCTTGTTTCTTAAAATATCTTTTTTTTTTTTTTTTTTTTTTTTGTTCTTACTGCACAGTTCAACAAAGCATTCATTACCACGTGTTATCATGCGTATTTATAGGTTCGCCTGCTCCTGTTGTACCAGTTATTGATGATGGTGTAATCTTTTCTCCCCTGATATCAACATTCTTTGGGCACTCATTAGCCAATGAGGAGGTAAATACCTTGGCATAGTAACTCTTATGTCTAGAACCCAATATATTTCGCACTGACTGTAGTAACTGAGGCAGGTGCCGGCTTTACTGTCATTTTAAAGACTATTGTATGAACCCTCGCATAATACTGCGGATATTTATCGTTCTCATTTTTTTTTTGTTTTTCTGTGCAAGGGCCATCTACTTACTCCTGCGCTTCTGTCATCATCCCTAAGAATTTCTACATTTTCTAGGCTAAATTGTAATTTCATATGGTAATATGCTATGGAGAATGCCACTGTTCTGTGATATTTAGATCAACAAAAGATCTAGTATCTCAAACTTTCTTATTCATAGGATGAGTATATTTATAAATTTCAGTAATATTTATATCGACCTCTTTTTCTTTTCCAGGTAAACTGTTACGATACACGCTTCATCACGCTAAGTATTACAAGTATGAATTTTTATTTTTACCTTGCCGTTCTCTCTCTCTCGTCTCTCTCTCTCTCTCTCTCTCTCTTTGTGTTTATATATATTATATATATATATATATATATATATATATATATATATATATATATATATATATATATAGTTACGTGCTTAGTTGCATATGGTTATCATTTACTTTAAAATTAACTGACATCTGACAAGACTGGGTGCCACGCAAGTAACAAAAGAGAAAAGAGAGAAAAGGGTATTAAAAATGATGAATTTAAGGGAAATGTACTGTAACATTTATCTAAGAATATTATTATGCCAATCAGAACTAATTATACAGGAGCTGAAGGCAATAGCTCCGTGGCAATGAGGTTACATTAATTAACAAATCAAAGAGTGCCACTATGAAAACCCCAGGAAATATAAATCCCTTTTATGAAGACCCCGGTATTTAAAGGAATAAAATTCTTGTTCAACTATCACCAATCATAAAAACAATAGTTATCAGCAGTTCTTAACTCTTTCACGCTAGGACTTGGGATGGATGGTTGCTACCCTGGCCTTGGAACACGTGAGATGTGGTACACAACTACTTGGGTTTTCATAATTCTGCAGATTAAGGATGCACTGTAATTTTTGAAATAATGTAATTAATTTAATGGGGAGTTACGTAAGGCAGAGAGAATAAGTAACCTAACACTGTTACGAGTTGGCGATGTAAATGAACACTTCTGGATGTAAGTCACAAATATTTTTCCACTTATAACTAATTCTCTGAAGGAGATGCAATGGGGAATTGAGTTATATATTATGAGAGCAGACAGTAATTAAGGAAGGATAAGAATTGGGTGTCGAACAAATTTCAAAACCGAACTGTACCTTGTTCTTTGACAAGTAGAGACCCAGGCTTAGGATGAGAGAGAGGTCTGGACCCCAGACAGTAAGCGGGTTTGTGAGTGACCCGGGTGTGAACAGGACTACAGCTGCCATAGGAATGGCTGATGAGAGAGCTTCTCCAGCCGTCTTATTTCTCCTTTCTATGTCTCTTCACATCTGGGCGCCGGCTTTTCGGGGGTGTTGGTGGTTTTGCCTGGAATGAAATTTGACTACAGCACCAGGTGTGGAAACAGATGACAATGATGGTGCCATTTAGCTGTAGAGAGGCAGATTTTGGGGGGAGGAGCGAAGTAGGATAATCTGCCCCGTCCAGTTTTTAATAAATAAGGGAAGAGGTAGGCACGGCTTCTGTGAGCTGATGTGGGCGATCTTGATTTTTAAAAGAAGTGAAAAAAATTATTGCGCTTATTTTATTTTACTGATTTCTTAAAACTGACAGCTTCCACGTACATCTCGTGTATGTACGTCACAATTATATATATATATATATATATATATATATATATATATATATATATATATATATATATGTGTGTGTGTGTGTGTGTGTGTGTGTGTGTGTGTGAAATTGTAATAGCCACAATGCCCACTTAACTTCTCAAATACTTTGCTCTTTTTTGGATATGCTTGTCACTACAAAGCCTTGAGCTCCAACTTCAAAGAAACTTTTATTTTTCTTTAAAGAAATCGTGATGTCCAGTAGCGGGAAACGAATTCCCGATTCCATAATCACGTGTTCATTTCCCGCTACTGGACATCTTTGATTTCTTTAAAAAAAAAAAAAATGATTTGGAAGTTGGCGCTAAAGGCTTTGTAGTGACAAGCGTATCCAAAAGAGAGCAAAGAATTTGAGAAGTTAAGAGAGCGTTGTGGCTCTTACAGTTCTATATGTATCTGGTAAAAATGACCACTTGATTCTATATATATATATATATATATATATATATATATATATATATATTATATATATGTATATGTATGTATATATGTATTTATAATATTAGAGATATATTGCATCTCTGCATTTGCAGATTATCTGCAGTCTTTATAATTCCACTTCATACACGGATTTTTACATGAAATACTAATAACGGAACTTGCTAAAGTTATTTGAATTCACGTAAGAAACACAGAACTGATATATTGCGAGAATAAGGTAACACGGCACTGATATTTTGTAAGAATGAAAGATAACACTGCACTGATATATTGCAGGAATTAAAATTAACACTGCACTGAACATATGAGTAGCGATTTTATTACATAACTAGAATGATATCACTTCACGTCTCACTAGTGTCAGAGGGAGACGGGTATCAAAGGGGAATCAAGTAAGAAAAAACAGTGTAGAAAATTAGTAAGAGTGCTAGGAATACAGGTGAAGTGATGACAAAACAAATGTACGCTTATTTAGTAGTCTGGCAGGCGTAGGTCAGTACCAGGTAGTCGGCCAGGGGGCGTGGGTCACATGCAGTTTTTCACCAGAGGAAAGGACAAAGTCTTTTCATGGTGTAGATCTTCGTTTTACTAGCCTTCTTCAGCAAAAAGAGTAGCCAGGCACGGTGCTGCTTCAGGTCAATTTACGGCTAGGGCTGTAGTTCGTGGTCATAACACGCGAGGTGTTCTCCCAACAAGACGTCTACTACTACCATGCAACAAAGAGAGGCCCTTTCAGACCTCTATACATATATACCAGGAC
>NC_061106.1:6704405-6725002 GCF_015104395.2 Macrobrachium nipponense | reverse complement strand
ATATACCAGGACAGCTGATCTAGTCATACCCAGTCTGAACTAGATTTTGTTGTCTTCCCATACTGCTTCGTTTTGGCTCCTTTATGTCACCAGAGAACATGTTTACCAGCATCCTGAAATTAAATTTGAGCAGTGGCAAGAAAAAAATTCAAACGTGTGGGGTGTTGTTAGCTGAGAGAGATCAGATAATAAGAGGGTACAGCGAAGGCGGAGTCAGACTCCAAGGATCAGGTTAACAAGGCTTAAGGCTTTAGGTCAGATAAAAGGATTAGGAGGGGACTTTCGAACTCCCGTGACAGTTGATTTCTTGGGCAAATTAGCTGGGAAAACATTATAATAGAAAAAGTGGTGCAGTTCTCTGTGGATTGCTCTACTTCTTGAGTGGGCCATGACATTGGCTACCCGATTGTCCTGAGGGGACAGATGGGTCATTTATCATTTTGAGGCTAATTAGAATATGCCATAAACAAGATTTTACGCTCCTTCCACGGCTAGCAGTACAATAGGCAGGATAATCGAAATACCCAAAACATTCTCAAAGAGGTCCTAAGCTTCCTAAGCATGGAAAGGGCCTTTACAATTGTCCCACAGAGATGGAATTCTACTGGTCTGTCTTCCATATCTGTTTATCTCAGACACGCCATGTTATGTTCTTCCAAAATTTTACATATCTGGTTTTTGAAGCTTTACGTTAAAGTTCCAAAATTCTATGTTTACATTTCCCAAAACTCTGCATATCTATCTGTACTGTGTATCTATATTTGTATGTTATTTTCCTATCTATACGGTACATTTGGACAATAAAAGACACGGATATTCTTCGAATACCCGTGATAATATATATATATATATATATATATATATATATATATATATATATATATAAATATATATATATATATATATATATATATATATATATATATATATATATATATATATTAATGTTATGGTTTGCACGTGGAAAGTAGCTTTAGTCAACTCTTCTTTATGGAAATAAATTGCACATGTTGATGCTAGTGAAAGGAAAAAGATTGAAGTTATGAGAGAATTGTTTGTTTAGTATATAAATTGTAAGCATAAATGAAAGGGTAATAAATGGAAGGATACGTACGGGAGTAAAAGCTTGTTATAGATGCACAGGATGGCAGAGAATGTTTTGAGATGATTATGTCTATGGCTAGAAATGAAGGACGATTTGCTCAGTAAATAGTGCAGACTCATAAGTGCCAGGAGGAAGGACGGAGGAAGTCCTAGAGTGAAAGAACTTTGTAATAGAGATATTACTATAATATTTTATATACTGTCAGGCGGAAGGAATGGAGCGCGATAGGGCTTTCGGAAGTATCAGTAGGAGGGAGGGAAGACGACCTAAAACACAACACACACACGCACACACATATATATATGTGTGTATATATATATATATATATATATATATATATATAGATATATATATATATATATATATATAAATGTATTTCTGTTTGAGTACTCGTAAACAAATCCTAGAACTGTAACATGTCCATTTTTTTTCTCAACATTAAGCTGCCACGCCAAACGGGCTTTTTCGTGAGAAAAGATATGATTACTACAACATTAATAATAAAAAAATGTTGTGGATGATTCTTTAGTGTCGAAAACTTCCACAATAGTCTCCGTTTTATAGATCTGCTCTAAATGCTTATCAGTAGACCGTTGGATTCCTCCACATGAAATGCACCGTTCTCCTTTACCTTACATGAACTTGGAAATGATCTTTACTTGACTCTCGCATTTCATTTTAAATCATTATAAAGCAGAAAGAACTTGTTTTCAGTAATGAAATATAATTCTGGCCCTTTGGTATATATAAATATCACCACAATAGAATTATTATAGTTTTTTAGAAGTACAGTATCTGTGACTTTGTATACTGGTTATTAGCCAAGTGAAAATTTACAAACCACAATAGCAGTTTGTAATCACATGTATCAGCGTCAACATGCAGCACCGAAAACAGAGTAAGTTATAAAGAGACATCTTTTGAGCTTGAAATTCTCGGAGGAGGCAAAGAATTGCTGTTGATTTTATTGTTTGTTCTAATTTTATGCTGGTAAATTTAATTCTTTCTGGGTACATTCAACGAAACTCTGGGCCTGCAACTCATTACTGGAAGAACAATTGCAGAGTACTTTACCCAAATATTACAGGTTTAAAGTCAATTTTTTTAAAGTCGAAAGTTTTGCTTGTAATTATGATGCGATGTTTTTATTGGAGGCACCTTTGATAGTAAGAAGTCAGAGGCTGAATTTTGAACCCTGAGTCTGATGGTCCTGAATTCATTTATCAGTGTAACGTACCACTGGGTCTAGATGACCTATTTATCGTTAGAAAATCTGGTAATGTAGTTGATATGAAGTTCTTTGTTATAAGATTTTTAGTAAGTTCTAGAGTGTTTATGTATTGGCTCTTTACAGTATTCCAAATATTAACATCTGTATATGACTGTCTTTTGCAGAGGTTAGTATACCTTAGTCACAGGGCTCAAAACCTTCATTTGTTATTTGTGGTGACTTCATTCAGTGGTTAAAATTCCTTTGGTAACATAGCTGGTCTACTCTTGAGTTCTGTGTATTCTCTAGTTTTATCCAACTAATTGCAAAAGCTACACATATTTCTGGTAACAGATTAGACATATTCACACTTCACACTTTTATTAAATCCAAGGTCTGTGAGTAGCTATACAGGCACTTATGACCGTTGTGCCATGGAGATGGACATATTTGTCAATCAGTTGATTCCTTATGTCCCCAATGGAAAAATGATCTGGCTGAAATATAATGCCGATTGGCTTTCGTTATTGAAGCTTGTCAGACACTTAGTATTTCAGATGCTATATCTGATCAAAATCCCAAGAGGAAGTTGAATGAAATGCTGATGGCTATTTTAGTAAAGTATATCCCAAGAAAAGTTATCAGCATCGGGATTAATAACCAACTTCGGTTTGTTGATACATGAGGACAAGTTTATCATGACAAACACACTCAAGTAAACACAGTCTTTTTTATTTATTTTTATTGTATGAAAATTACTCCTCTTTTGTTATGTATCACAGTTCTGACAAAAAAAAAAAAAAAAAAAATCCGTATAGATGAGAGAAATTAAAATAGTTCCTCAAGAGAAAACTTTTAAGAAATTACTCACCTACATCTGCAACGGACCCAATTGATATCTTCTATCTTTGGATCAGGCTTGTCTTCCACCCCACCACTACTTTTAGATGATAATGTATTAGTTATTGACCTTATTGGAAGAGCTGACTGTTTCATCAAGCTTTTGAAGCTGAAGATGTCCTCCTCCCTGATACTTGTCATCCTTGTGGATTTTAGTTCTGCTTTCTGTTTGATAAATCATAAGGCATTTATTTTCAAACTTCAGAATCTTGGAGTTGGTGGATGTATTTTTGGATTACTTCAGTATTTCCTAATAGGTAGGTGAAAGCGAGTTTCTGTTGATGGGATCTTTAAGGAACCAAGACCTATCAAGTCTGATGTTCCACAAGGTAGTGTTCTTAGTTTTCTGTTAATTTTAGTGTATTCTAGTAATATGCTAGTTGGCCTGGAAGGAAAGATAATTCAGTACGGCAATGATACAACACTTGTAGGGTATTAGAGTCTCAACTTATGAGAAATAAAGCTGCCCTTAGACTTAGTCATGACATTTAGCTTATTAGTAAATGGCGTAGTCGGTGGGGTATGAGGTTGAACCCCAGCAAAATGAAAACTTTATTATAAGTAGATCTCGTGCTGATTTTTCACTCTAGCCTCCCCTTCAAGTGGATGGGACTCTGCTGTTACTTTTGAGAAATATCTAATGAAAGTGTCAGCAAATGCTGCATGGATGTCAGGTATTATACTTAAGGCCTCCTATACTTACGGTAAAGTCATTCCAACCTGTCTTAGGTGATTTGCCTTCCTTTATTAGAATACTGTTCTCCAATGTGTATTTTCTTTTTTTTAGATAGTGTGCTTCATTGGGGTAGGTTTCTGTTTCCTAACACTAACAGTTATGATTTGGACCATCGATTGATGGTCTTTTTTTTCACATATTGCATTTTAAGAGAACTTTTGCTATCACAATTGATCCTTGATCATTTTTTCCTGCTGAGAGCCCTAGCTTTTCTGGACAACATTACCAGTATCGGAAAACCTGTATTCATATGGAATCACTGTATAGGAAAAAAAATATGCAAACATGCTTAATTATACCAAAAACATAAAAAATTAAAAAAATATGTCTTCCTGAAAAATATGACATATTTATGAGAAACTAAGTAAGATTTACCTTTGACATTAAAAAAAAATTGAAATAAAAATGATCCTAACAATACAGGTACTGGTACTTAAAAAACATGTCATTGAGCAAAATATTATTTTAATATATAAGCTAGATTATTATAAGAATCTCACAGGTGGCCTGGACATCAAATAAGTAAAACCGGACATGTTTTATCTTTACATTTTAGCAGCAAAAACAGGAATTTTCAGCTGTAATGATATATTCTGGTGAATATGCAGCTTGCATATGCAGTAAAAAAAATTTACTTTCAAATAACTTTGTTTCTAGTATACTGGAAATGTTTGAATTCAGTATAAAACAAATATACGTAGTTACCTGTTACTCAAATCTCCTTATTATTAGCTTAACATTCTTGCAAACCACACTGTAGAGTCGTGGACAGTAAGTCGTGGACATGTAAATCAAGTTTCACTATATACAAGATCGAAATAAGGCTGTTACACCCTCGAAACATTGTATTTATGTCATTTACATGGAGTATAATGACCTTTTCTGTGAAAATATTTTTTCACCATATACCATCATATTAGGATATTCTGTGCCATCTGGATACATGAGTACTAACCAAGACTGGATGAAGAGGAGCAGTACATAACACATCTTATACTATCAACAGCATGTGCTGAAATTCCCTCCAAACAACCAACTGAATCCAAGTGGTATGAATTGTAGGAAACTTTGGACAACGCATATACTGGAAATGAATTAGATCTGAAATAATCGATATATACCATATAACACAGAAGTGATACTTAGTACCAGGCAGTAAAACAGGAAACAGTAAGACAATGTTTAGTGCGATGAAAAGCCAAAAGAGAAATCACATAATCTTTCCAGATAATTTTTTAAAAACATTGATTTAGACTAGAATCGTAGAATTAGTTACCAAGAGCGTACAAGTACTCTAATAATGGACATTACAGCCGGTAAACTGCTGATTATTCGCAATACTTATATATAGTCTCTAATTCTCTCGAATATGAAGAACCTCCCTTGTGATAGTCGTGAAATTAATTTTCATTATACTGAATACATAGATCAGTTGTCAGCATTTAATAACTCAAATATTCCAGAAATAGAGTTCTGTGTGGAAAGATCTGAACAACGATAAAACAATAAATTAAGTTTTAAAATAATTTTCAGACATCAATCGACAACTAATTGGTTTTCATACCCCAGGATATTTACTAAGCACAGGCAATAACTCTTTCGAGTAGGAGTTCGAGCCTCTATAAAAAAATACACAAGTTTACCCAGCACATTTCACAAAATTGGTGCCACTCAACTCTACTAATATTTTGCTTTATAACTGCACGGGATCTATTTCAAAATCAAACGAACTCCCTCGTGAAAAGGGTTTACATTGCTGTGATTCTGAATTAAAATACAAGATCAACACGCTTAAATCACGAGTCACGCGTAGCATAAGTTAGAATTTTGGGAAGAAAGATGGATAAAAGTGACCGGTGACTATAATGTTGGGCTTATGGTTGGTCATACAATAGGGCGACAAAGTGACGACCCAATAATTTTATAGATAACCTCCAGCTCTTTGTTGTTGGCAATCATCAGTCTGTGTTTCACCATTGTTAGATTAAGCTGTACCGGTACCAGTACGAAATCTCGCGCTGTTGAACATAGCTGCCAAAAGGCAAAAGCATACTCAATCTTCATACAGTGATAATTAAGATTTTGTACATAGAATGATTTACAACAATAAGATTACCCCTATGCTACACAAACTGAAGAATGTAGGCTATAGATCCGACGAGTTCGTTACTTCAAAATCATGGGAAAAGGTAATGGTTTTAGAACTATCGAATAATCATGACTGAATATTTACCCCTAAAATGCATCAATAGTTGTGATATTAGAATATTGTAAAAAAAACTCTTGCAAACTTTCGTTCGTGCCAAAACATACTCTAAGTTTTTGCATTATTTCACGTAGACATAAATGATATGAAAGTAATGATTATGTCATATCAAGTTGTCATTTCATGAAGAAAGTAAGTACACGGGAAACTTCTGGTCGCACTTATTAAAAGTTTTTGTTGTTATATTTCCACATGCAAATGCCTAAACAAGGGTTGAGTCAGATGGTTGAGGTCTGTTGACAGCTGCCGTGCGCCTCCCTTCTCTGAATCGCTGGTAACCGGTTGAAACTGTGTTTGTTTATAGATTTTACAGGACACGACTATAACCGTATTTAGGAATGCCACTTTTTACACATTAATATTTCTTAGATTCTGTTTGCAATAATAATGTTATTAGTAACATAAAATGATTATGCTTTGAATTTCGCAATGCACTGAATTTTTAAAGAACGCAGTTGGACTTTCGATTATCGTATACACACGTACATGAAGGATGATAAATTTGACAAGACTCCATTTCCTCCAAAACCCACCACTGACCTCAAACTGAGGTCTCATTTTTCTGCGTCGTGTTTTCCCGCTTTCAAGAAGTATATACATTTTTGTACGCGTTCTGGACTTCACAATTCTTTTAATGTTTTTCTTTGTGCTTAGCTGCAACAGGCCAGACTAGGGAGGAAACAAATAGCTTAAGGGCACTAAAATTAAGTGAACCTCGCTCACGTCTTTCCTTACCGGTAATAAATCCCATTGTAAAGGTCTTGACCACGTACTGTAACACCAGAATGCAAAAATTCGCACAAAATGTTATCTGAATTTTATATTTCAATTCTTAAGAAACTAAAAAGTCTTCTTTCCTCACATCTTATTCCTTATAATAGTAAATTAACAGTTAATATAGTTTGCATCAAATAAAGCTTATTGTCATTTTTTCCAATTGCCTTTTCTTTTTTTTACTTCGAATAAATCAAGACGTTTTGATCCGATTGAAAAGCAATTATACACCTGAAAACCGAAGTACTGCACAATTTTCAACATGAAGAAAATTCGTTAAAGACCAATACTTTCAAAATTGGAGCTCGAAATTTTTTGTTATGTGAGCCCCGGGTTTATTACACTTCCTATCCGTCCTACTTGAGCTGAAATTTTTCAGTATACTGACTAAACTTCAAAAGTAGTTTGGTTTAAAATCGTTAATAAGTGGATATAAAGGTTAGGTTAAACAGCGCTGATTCGACTAGATAATTGTATATATATTTATACTAATATATATATATATATATATATATATATATATATATATAATGGGCGTGCGTGTGTCTTTGCGTGTGCGTTGTGTATGTATGTAAATTTATCATTGGATAAATAATTTAGAACACCGTCTAAGTTTTCCTGGAAGACTATGCTTGAGAACCTGTGGACCTTTCGTTGAGACCATGTCAATTTAAGAAGCTGTTTTGCAGTCTTCGGTATCGATCGTGTATCCCTTCTTATTCGGGCTATGTAATATTAAGAGCGTTCCACATTACACCGAGCAAAATAGCATCATTATACGTAACATATTGACCTTATAAAGAGAGAACCAAATATAGAATCCCTATTTCTTACCAAAACGAAGAATACGTACCAACTCCTACGCGCAAAACACCCTGTTTTTAATAAGAAATGAAATGGCAATCCCTGGACATGGAATTTAGCGATTTAAAACTTTTATTCAGTGAACAGCCTTGCTTATTGATTTAATTCCAAGTTCATGATTTATAAGTCAAAGTTACACATAAACCTTCCATGCAACTATATGTGTATATATATATATATATATATATATATATATATATATATATATATATATATATTAGTAAAAACCAAGAGACGTTGCCGTTTCTTTCTGGCCGTATAGCACCTGTTGCCAGTTATTCCCGCCTCTGTCCCAGTGGGCTTTATTTATAATCCGGTATATATTCCTCCTCACGACAAACGTGGGCGGCGTTAGACGTGGTGCATCTGCTTTACCGTGGAAAAGATTGTAAGATTTTAATTAACTTTGATTGTCTCTTCAACTTCATTACGTTGATGTTGACATTTTATTCATATGCACTGGAACCATCAATGCTACGGAGTTAAAAATTTCTAAATTGTTAATCTTCATAGTAAACCAAATAAAACGTTCGAACCCCGTTTACTGTTCATATAATATATGGAATCAGCATAGGAGTTTTCATTCAAAGGAGAGTAATTAATCTACTCTGTAATTTATTTTACTATATGCTATCTTAATCTTAGGAGAGACCGCACAGAATTACAGTTAACTTTAGAATGAAACTTCATGTTCATATGACCACATTTTAAACACTACAAAAAATATTACTTGCATTCAGTACTATTTAACAATGATATCAATTAAAGGAAATATATTCATACATACACACACACACACACACACACACACACACACACATATATATATATATATAGACACACATATACATATACATATCATGAAGGAAGTACTAGGGAAAGGCATCCTCATCCGTTAACAGTTTATTTTCAATGCCGACGTATATAATTTGTAAATATTAATAACTAATTTATTGTTATATGCAATGTCTACAGCTATTTATGAAGTAAAAACATTTAAAACTAAACACCACATTCAAGGACAAACATATAAGTAAAAGGAGTTCACTAAAATCTTTAAACAACCTACCTTTATAGCAGAAAGAGAGAAAGGAAAACCATTTGCTCTAACTACCCTATAAACAATTTTACAGAAGACAACTAAGTGTTTGACGACGGTAGAGTCTTTTTGATAATTATGGATTCTCAGAGGGTTAAGTCGTTGTTGTTCTGCACTTGCCCTCTGTTTTTATTTATTTCTGTTAAGTCTTGCTCTTTCTTTCATATAGGTAGGTTGTTTTAAGTTTTAATGAACTCCTTTTACTTATAATATATTTGGCCTTGAGTGAAGTGTTTAGTTTTAAGTGTTTTTACTTCATACAGAGCAGTTGCCATTGCATGTAACCATAAATTTGTTGTTAATGCTCGTAAATTATATTTTTAGCCTTGTAAATGTGACTATATTATACTAGCAGACAAACCCGGCACTATCCAGGATAACTCTGAAAGACAACATATAAACTTTCTCTCTCTTTCTCTTCTTCTAACACCCCTTCTACTCTCTCTCTCTCTCTCATCTCGCTCTCTCTCTCTCTCTCTCTCTCTCTCTCTCTCTCTCCTTCTCTCCTCTCTCTCTATAATATTATAAATATATAATAATATAATATATATTATATATATATATAGAAATATATCAGTTATTTTAAGTCGCACATAAAAATATTAGCAAAAGTGGGACAAAGGAGAATGCATTGCCCTGCCATTTGTTTGTTTGTATAATTTTTGTGGAAAAGGAAATAGTTCTCTATCGCAGCTAGTTGGAATAGTTTCCTAAAAGGATTAGTATTAAAACCTGCATAAACACTATCTTCAGTAGGAAATAATGCACTAAAAATTCCATCTATAATTTCAGTGAGAGGTACATTTATGAATAATAAAGAAACATTGTAACTAAAACTACTACGGTGTTGCTGTAAAATCTCAGGAGTAAACTGGGAGGAGTTCAGCAATGTATACTTTTGCATTTTTCATTTTCTCTGTTTTCAGCCCTGAAGATGGATTTGTAACCCAAAACGTTGGTTATGGAAATAAATAGATTTATAACTGGAAATGCTGAAGTTATTGCTGGTATACCATTCATATTATATATATATATATATATATATATATATATATATATATATATATATATATATATATATATATATATATATATATATAAAGGTAAGGCCACGAGGAGGAGAAATGAAAAGACGGAAATGCTGAGATCTTTCGGTCTACACGACCCTTGACTTGGGGCACAACCTTCATTTCTACATAAATCACCTTGTTTTATATATTTCGTGATCAAGTTATTCATAAAATATTTATATATATATATATATATATATATATATATATATATATATATATATATCGATAGATAGATAGACAGACCTATAAACCAAACACAGTATCTAAATTCCTTAAATAATTGAAGCTATTTGAAATTTATTGCTCGGTCATATTCCCCCCTTGGAAACC
Source organism: Macrobrachium nipponense (assembly GCF_015104395.2). Taxonomy (NCBI): domain Eukaryota; kingdom Metazoa; phylum Arthropoda; class Malacostraca; order Decapoda; family Palaemonidae; genus Macrobrachium; species Macrobrachium nipponense. The sequence continues at coordinate 6,714,645 of NC_061106.1, read as the reverse complement.
CCGAGGACCTCGTCCCCAACACTTAACAACTTGTGTGCGATATGATAATTCTGGCAATCGATATTTTATTGTAAGCTGCGTTTTTTGGAACAGCGGTGACGTTGGCACTAATGAAATAATAATGCAAGTTTATTTTTTATAGTTTTTTAGAGACACTGCTCCTGAACCAGCTTAAAATTTTAGTAAATATCTGGGTGAGAAAGAATGATTATAATGTGGCGAAAATGGTTTAATCACATGATGCCTCATTCAATTTATTCCTGGAAAAGAATTTACGAGTAAGATCTGTAGTGACTGCATATCAGTCAATATCAGTGATTACGCAAACAAAATTGGGAGTGGCAGGTGAAGGTTGATTATGACGTGGACAAACCAGAACAAAGAATGAGACATACTATGGATTTGCTGAAGTCTCTTTGTCCGAGCGAGGAGTCTCCGATATGTTTCTTTATTTAGGGACTGCCGGTGGTCGCCGAATTCGCCTTCCAGGTCACGTAACTCAAACTCTTTTTCTCTAACGGCTTTGTCTTGTGTTCTTTTGGATTTTTCCGCTCTGTTTTTCTTCTAGATAACAAGCAGTTGTACCTTTGTGAATCATATGAGTAAATGGAACACTCAGAGTATTATTAATGCAGGTGTAACGTTTAGTTACCTTATAGTTTGTGGTGGACGAATAAGAAATGTCCTCAAATCTTTGGCTGCGCCATAACCTATGTATTATAGCCTTTCACAATATTCTTTCCTTATTTATTTATGAATCTAGCTGTCAGTATGTATAAGTTACATATATTCAGTTTTAGTTATTATTTCTGTAATTAACAATATATTCTCTATTAACATTTCATTGTTCTCAAGTTATGTTTTGAACAGGCAGTTCCACACTTTTCTTTTCACGTATTTGTTTCAGCCTTTGAGATGTTTCATAAGATTGTATAAGGATTTTTAGTAGTAACAATAATTCTCTCTTGTTCTTCATATTCAAGAAATAACTGGTCGACAAAAAGGAGCCAGGACACCTTGCCAGACAGAAAAAAAAGAAACCCGCCAGGTTTCCACATAGGCTAGTTTGATGATTGAATCACTGTTTACGCTATATTATTATTATTATTATTATTATTATTATTATTATTATTATTATTATTATTATTATTATTATTATTACAATTTTTGAAATTCGTGAAATATATGTTATTTGGCACGATGGATGTAGAACTTATAAAAAATGAAAAGAAAATTATTTACTATAAAACGAAGATGCTTTCCTGATAATCCACCGAGCAGCTTTTGCTGACTCATCAGTGTGTCCTACACACTTTGAAAAATAATACATAAGAGGGAACACAAAGAGAGGAAAATGTCCGATTGTAACCTCAAGCAAAAGAGTATTTATCATTTACCATTCTCTATACTCTCTTTTACAACTTAACGGGCGAATATATAACGCAAAAGGAATTGTGCTCATTATGTAACGGAGGATTCTTTCCATTGTGATCGTGATATGTTTCTAGTCAAGACTTCCTGTTTTGTTCTCGTTGGGAGTATGTATGTTCGAATCTCTCTTCGGGGATCAATCGCTTAAGTGGAACTGTCATTCTTTCATTATTGGAAATTGATACCAGTGCCTATAAAAGACATTATGCAGTAATAAGTTCATAATATGTTTGTTTTATGTTTCATTTTACTATCACATGCTATTATCTCTGCTTCTATTCATGTCACGCGTATTCCCCATTTATATATCTTTACAGAGCCAGTATATCTGCAATTTTATTAACTGAAAAAGTGCACATGTCCACAAATCACCACGCATTCACAAGGGAATCACCTTTGTTGGGAATCACCTTTGTTTAATTGCGCCGCCTAAACTGGGACACGAGGTCACCATGCCCGTACAAAATACCTACTTCCGACATCTGGATGCAAGACAATCGAAATCTCTTTCATGTACTTAATCTATGCCCATAGACACCCTTGTTCTCACTGCCACATCTGGCACTGTGCCATCGCCTCAAGTGCCGAGGCAACATTCCCCAATCTAATTTCTGTAAGAAGAAATCTTCACATGCAAAATCTTGTCCCTTTCTTTGAATGCGATGCAGAAATAGTCGTAGTTCTTTGGCTCTTGATGCCTTTGAAGTGATTGGCGTCATTATTAATATCAGAGGTGAGGCCGCACCTCCCTGTTAATTCTGGAAGGTAAGGAAACAATGTACGGGCAAGAGGCATAAGACTTTAGAAATTTCATGAGCCATTCCAGTTTGGTAATTCATTATGATACAGTCCAGCAGCCTCACCTAGGTCTCTCGTCAAGATCCACCGGGAAGTATCTCGTTCCTAGATTGGAAGAAAATACCCTTAAAGCACCAGCCATTACTACCCCTTTAACCTATAGCAATAATGTCAGACAAATGTCACGCAGAGGTGAATAAGGATAAATACCACCCTCGTCACTGAAAGTTATGCGCACTAAGTCGTTTCTTAAATACCCCTTGAAAGCTCCTTCCATCTTTTTCTCATCATCATTTCCTTTCGAGTTTGTGACTGTGTGTATGTGTTTTTTTTTTCTTAGACGAAAAGATGGCGTTCCTACCCCTGCTTAAATTACATGAAATGTTTATTTCACGTTCAGAGATCTAATCTAATTAACACACGTTCTCTTGTAACAGGCTACAGTATGAAGTAAAATGCAGTGGCTATGTCACATTTGTTTGTTCCTTTGAAACTGTGAAATTCTTAGTATGTTTAATGGATACTGCACCTCAACTGTGTCTTGGAAGAAAGGAAGAGAGTAAATGCACAAAAATCAGCAATAGAAGAGTTCCATGGTAATCGGAGACGAATAATTGAATTTAGAGCATCTTCATTAGTTGCGAATATATAGTTTCGTAGATTTACATTCCTCCGTCATCGGGCAGTCTGTAATGGAATATATTAACATATAAAATCGTTGAAGTAATAAAGCAAAATAAAATTACACATTACCAGTTTATATATATGTAAACACGCAGCAAAATCTACAAATATAGAGATAAAAATACACAAATTGTATAGAGATACAAATACACAGACCTGTTAAATTATACTGTTTTTAGATTTTTCTACTTTTTTTTTTAGTGTATTTGTATCTATATTTGAAGATTTTCCTGAGTATATCTGGTAATATGTAATTTTATTGTGCTTTATTACTTCGTAGATTTTAAATGTAACATATTCCATTACAGATTCCCCGATGACGGAAGAATGTAAATCTGCGAAACCAGTCGGAACTAATAAAGATGCTCCTCATTTACACATACATTACATACATACATACATATATACTATATATATATATATATATATATATATATATATATATATATATATATATATATAACTGAATAAATAAAGGTATAAGCCACGAAGGAAAGTGAAACGCAGGAGTAGCTGCTCCTGTGTTTCACTCTCCTTCGTATGAAAATATATTATTCTGAGGTAGAGCGAACTGGATATTAGGACATTTGTAGCTCGACGTATTTATATGAATCACGATGATGTTATAATATATATATATATATATTATATATATATATTATATATATATATATATATATATATATATATATATATATATGTGTGTGTGTGTGTGTGTGTGTGTGTGTGTGTGTGTGTGTTTATGCTCGTGGATGTTTGTGTACACAGCCACAAATATTACTGAGAGCTTATGTTTGAATAAACTTTGTATGTTTCAAACTCTCATTGGGTGACATAGCATTACAGTTGTGTTGTAAAGCTCACTTGCGTAATGTTGTGCTTTAACCACCTTTTCTTTTAGAGTTTTTTTTAAAATTTTGTAGTTATGGCTGTGCTTAGTATAATTTCCGACTGTGTTATCCTAAATGCACTATGTTGAGTTTTCGTATTGCGCCAGTTTTTCCTTTATCATCACTGATCAGTGTGTAAAGTTGAGATTTACATTTTAGTATTGTTAACATTTTTGGTGCACCTGCCGCTGGTTTTTATATATTTTTGGCGACCTAAAGTTGTTGTAATGTATATAGATTTCTTTTAACGCGTTCTATTAGTTTTAATTTTCATAGCAGTAATATTTGGATCAACAGTTTGTTTTTCCGTAAATATACAATCCTTGTTTTCATTGGAAGTGAATTAGTAACGTGCATTTCTGATGCAAAAATACTAGTTTATGGTTTTTAAAATCTTGTTCGTTGGTGTAATGTCATATGTGCAATTGAATTTTTCAGTTAATTGCACAAGGTGATTTTTTATAGATTAACATTTAGATACTTAGTCACTTGACTTCAAATCTCTCTCTCTCTCTCTCTCTCTCTCTCTCTCTCCTCCTCTCTCTCTCTCTCTCTCTGTTATGAAAAGAACGCTGTGTAGAGTTCTATGATCTCAGCGATTCATTAGTGGCATTTTAACTTTTTCAGCTACCAAATAACGCTCATTAGACAAATGGCTATAATGATGGACATCGCTATTCGTACCTTGATTCTAGAAAACATTGTTCAACTTGTTCTTCGTAAATATATTCAAATCGTTTAATGGAAACTTTTAGCCAGTTTTAGGAAGACAAAATTTTCCGTCTTTTTGTAAAAATGTTCTCTATATATGAAACCGAACGGTTAGATTTTGCTTCTCGGCAAACGTGTTGCTTTCGAAGAATTTTTTTTTTTAGTTGGAAGTCATTATTTTCTTTTCGGAAAACGGAATAGTTTCATTTTTACCTTGTTCCATTTTGCTTTTGTTTTCTTTTATTCCCCTGTGATATGATATGTCTCGCTTGTTTGAGGCACCTTTTCTTAGAGTATTTTTATCCAAGACATTCATCTATGTTTTTTTTTATTTTGCTTACCATTAACCTCTCTAGAGAGTTAGTGAGAAAATGTGATTGCACCTTCATCCTTTCAACTCCAGTATTCTGCAATGTAATTCTCGAAAACTAAACCGAAATGGAAAATGTAATTGACGTTGGTTTTTGTCACAACGCCAAAAATGTGGCTGATGTTTATCTCCGTTATGAAGCTATTAATATTGCCGAATCTGGGGGATGCCATTATACCAGGTTAATAATCAATAGTAATACAAGGCCTGCCATCAAAATCAACTGTCGTTATAATACCATTATTTGACAGAGGTTAATGTATGTTAATTGCTCAAAGTTGTCCACGCCGTTGCTGCGAGGAGGTAAAATTGAGTTTATAATTTCGCTTTAAAATTTTCGAAATCATTTGGAAAGCGTCATAAACACATAGAAGGGAATTTTATGTGTTTATATTTCGCACGGTACATTTTAAAATTACGGACATACAAACACATACATTGTGTAATATATATATATATATATATATATATATATATATATATATATATATATATATATATATATATATATATTATATATATATATATATATATATATATATATATATATATATATATACTATATATATGTGTGTGTGTGTGTGTGTATGTTAAAGAGCTTACGTATAAAGAAGGAGGAAGAGAGAAAGGGATAGAAGAAAATTAAGACAGAGCGAAAATCCTCTTGATCAAAGAAGCCTTGTGAAAGTCAGATCAATATCATCATGACACGTGTGTCGGAGGGACGGGGCTGTCTATCCGGATGTACGTTTTCTTTTCTTTCTTTTCCTTGCGCTCATTCATTATGCAGATCTGATTGGTTAAAGGGGGAGTGGAGTTACGGGAAGAGAGCGTTACACCCGGCGCAATATAATTGACAGCCAAGGAGAATCTGAATCGGAGTCCTCTGGCAAATCTCGTTTGGGACCAACTCCATAATCTTTATTTCAGACGTCTAAGCAATTTCATCTATATATTTTACTTGCGCACACATTTTGATATATATATATATATATATATATATATATATATATATATATATATATATATATATAAAATACACACACACACATGCACACACACATACTAGCTGACCAACCCGGCGCTTCCTGGAAAACTCTGAATGACATTCAATAAGTCTCTCTCTCTCTCTCTCACTCAACACACCCATTCCCTACTTTAGAATTCAACAACCTAAGCCCATGTATTCACGATCATATTTGCCTGTCATTTCTTATGTCAGTTCATTGAAACTGCTGTTAAAACTTACCTGTAGGCAACAATTTGTGTGTGGAGACAGTCCACTCACCAGAACAGATGAACTGATGGTATTACCTAAATATCTTTCGACCGACCAGCAGGTAATTGTACGTGTGGACAGGTTAGCGCCGTGACAGTTTCCACTGTATTTCATCTGGGATTCATCTCAGATGCTCTGATGAGACTATGAATAAATTATGTATAGACGTTATTCTTTTCACTCATGGAACTATAAACATGAATGGACATGTGCGTATAAATCTATTGACGCTGATTGTCACTGCACGACGTCATAGGAAAGGGTGGAGATGACACTGAGTGAAGCTATTAAATCATAGTCTTGGAGACGCTTTTTTTCACTCTGTCGTCCTTAATTTGCCACCGACTTTAATAGGTATGGGCTCATTGGAAAGCTCTTGAAAATTCCTTTTAAATGCATATAATTAAGCATGTAGGAAATACGGCGCTGCAGTGTTTTAAGTAAAGATATCCAGATATGCATTTTACATAAGTTTTTCTTTTTTACTCTGCTGTTTGAAATTCTTTAATATAAATTTTAATAAATTTATCATCGGTTAAAAGCCCTTAAAAGGCACTTTCCAATGAACCCAATGAAGCATGTATATGTCTCATACAATAGAAATAATCATGCATGCCATGTGCTGAGACTGAGTGATTTCATGTCTTTGCCATAGGGTTGTGTAATAGATTTTACCACTGAAACCTATTGAAGCCCTTATATTTCATATGCTTCTAAGTATCAAAGTCATTGTACTCTACTCTGCATTTTATGCACTACCTAGGTCTTATCACCTTGCTATCCAGTCTGTGTCACCTAGGGATTTACCCTATCACCATGACACATTGGACTTAGATTGTAATTATGTTGACTTATGGTTATTGCTTACTTATCAGTTCATTATTACAAAAAGAAACACACTTGTTGATATAAATAATTTAATTTACAGATCACTTAATTAATGTCAGTCTTATTATTAATACCAATAATTTTGTCTATTTTAAATGTATTATCATGTAAACAGAAATTACTAGATTGAATAATGTGTACTACTAAATTAATTCAACGTAATGCAACTAATGTCATAGATGACAAGATATTGTCATGGAAAATTAACAGATTGCACTCCAATAATGGCGAGATGGGCATTGTGATACAAAGCTCTCTTCACCCTTTGCAATTTATTGTGTTGAATTGTTTGTTAATAACTTTTTTAGCAGCCCATTCCGCCCAAGTGTTATCTGAAACCATTCTGACTAAGGCACAGTGGAGGGCTTTAGCAGTAGCATGTGGTGGTTATGTGTCTAGTAGTATGGTAAAGGCACAAATAAGATGTATTGCTATGGAAACATTGATAGACTCTGGTAGAATAACTGATGAAGATGAGTTAGAATTAGCTCAAGAGTTGTTGAATGTAGCACGTACTGATCTTAGAAATAAGCAAGAGGAAAAAAAAGAGAAAAGAGATGCAGAGTTAGAGCTTAGATGCATTGAAGCAGAAGAAAATTTGATTAAGCTGATTATGCTTATAAAGTGAGAAGGTGTTTTAAACGATGGTTAGAGAACAAATTTAATGGGAAACCTGCAAGTGATACCACCAAGAATACACAAGGTAATACACCTCAACAAGCTAATATGAAACATCCAATTTTTCAAGACTGTTACAGAAACCTAATGTTGTCTGCTTTAAGTGTGAAAGTGCAGGACACTTCAATCAAGAGTGTTAGCGGAATCCAGACTCCAGAGAAGACTGAAACTAAACAATCTGAGTGTTTAGCAACCAGTGGAATTGTAACCTCAAGCAGTGAGTGGCTGAGCAGTTTAGAGGCTTTTAACCCATATATCTATGAGGGTACGCTGTCAACTCAAGGAGGGACTGTGCAGGTACCAGTCAAGATATTACATGATACAAGGAGTAACCATAGTGTGGTAGTATGTGGTGCTCACCCTCAGTTAGAGAAGAGTCTCACAAGAGATTCAGTTATTTTGAAGGGTATGGGAGGAGAGGAAGTAACTCCTATATGCAGCTTGCACCTGTCGTGTGAATTGGTGACGGAATGTTGATTTTGCTGTGAAGGACTCCCTGACTGTGGAAAGTGTACCTGTTCTGTTGGGTAATGAAGTTGGTGGTGTGCCATTTATTCCTTGTCCTGTAGTGACAGATAAACTGTTTAGAATTAGTCCTTTGGTAGCTTTGGAGAAGAATAATCCCCACTTGTTTTCTAGTTGGTAACCACCATAAGTATGAGGAGGACTACGCTTGTAAGTGAAGAAACTGAGGATTTACACACTCATGAAGGATCAAGTGAAGGATCTTTGAGCTTAGAAGAATTTTTCCCGGGAAGTGATGTTTCCCCTAGTGCTGACCAAGAAGAAATTACTCAAGAAGAAGAAGAAGAAGAACCTATTGTTCCTGAAGAGACTCCGAGTGGTCAAAGTGTTGCTGAAGATAGTAGTGAAACTACAGTAGCTGAGTTAGCAGATATTGAAAGTTCAACCATTGAAGTTGGTCAAGAAGAGATACAACAAACTCCTCCCTGTTATTATCTAAAGGAAGACTTGCTGATGGGGAAGCATAGACCTGCAGATATACCAGGAGATGCTGTATGGGGTGAATATCATATTTTGATTCCATAACCATTGAGGAAGCAAGTGGTAGCAGTAGGTCATGATTCTGGGCATATGGGAATCAGGAAGACTGTGAAGAAGATCATGAAATATTTTTTCTGGCCTGGACTTCACAGAGATGTTAGCAGGTTCTGTCATGAGTGTCATACCTGCCAGATAGCTTGAAAACCAAATGAAACCATCCAGAAAGGCCCCTTTCAACCTATAGAAGTTAGAGGAGAACCCTTTAGCAAAATGATTTTAGATATGGTTGGACTGCTTCCAAAGACATAGAAGGGAGATGAGTATTTGTTAACATTAATGTGTCCCGTGACAAGATATCCTGAGGCGATTCCTGTTAGAAACAAATCTGCTAAGGTAGTTGCTGAAAAACTTGTGGAGATTTTCTCAAAGTTTGGTATACCAAAAATAGTACAAAGTGATAAAGGGATGAATTTTATTTCCAAGTTGTCCCAGGATGTGATGAATTTGTTAGGAGTGAAACAACAGTTATCAACTGCTTATCATCCAGAGACTTAAGGAGCCTTGGAGAGGTTCCACCAGACATTGAAAAGTATGCTGACAAAGTATTGTTCTGAGTCAGGAAGAGAATGGAATGTTGTTTTGCCCTTAATGTTATTTGAAGTTAGGAATGCTTATCGAAAGCATAGGTTGTGCACCTAATGAGAGTGAGAGGACCACTGAAGATTCTTGCAGAAAATTGGGAAGAAACTCGAGAGGAAATCCAAGGAGAGCATGTGAAGAACTTAAGGAAAAGGTTGAAACAGATTAGAAAATTATGTTTAGAAAATTTTAAAGAAACTAGAATGCTCATTTAGGATGTGTACTGATCATAGGAAACTGAATTCCATCGGTGTGGCTGACAACTATCCTTTGCCTCTTATAGATCAGTTACTTGATAATATTGGCCAAGCCAAGTTTGTTTCCAAGATAGACTTTTTGAAAGAATTTTATCAAATTCCTTTGGATGAGAATGCTAAGTTGCTGTCAGCTTTTATTACTCCTTTTGGACTGTATCAGTATAGTATGCTGCTGTTTGGTCTAATGAATGCACCTGCAACATTCCAACGAGTGATGGATCAACTGCTAAGATCTATTGAAGAGTAGGTGTATACCAGGATGACAGTGATTTACTCTACAACAAGGAAGAACATCTGAAGATTCTGAGGAAGGTTTTCAAGAAACTATGAGAAGCAGGAATATAACAGTCAACCTAGAGAAGAGTGAGTTTGGAAAAGTGCCTGTTCAGTATCTTGGGTTTGAAGTTGGGAAAGGCTTTCTTGCTCCAATAAATGCTAATGTAGAAAGTGTCTGTAAGGCTACCATACCTAGTGCCAAGAAACAGCTACAGAATTTTTGGGCGTGGCTGGATTCTACCATCGTTTCTGTCCAAATTTTTCAGCCGAAGTAGCTTCCTTGACAGACTTGACTAGTTTCAAGGCTAATTTTATTTGGACTCCAGAGTGTTAA
>NC_061106.1:6690633-6703905 GCF_015104395.2 Macrobrachium nipponense | reverse complement strand
TCCAGAGTGTTAACAATCCTTTGAGAAGTTAAAAGACCAGTACTTCAAACTCCAGACTTCAACAAGAAATTTGTGATAAAGTTGATGCTTCTGATTGTGGAATAGGAGCTGTTCTACTTCAAGAAGATTAAAATAACATTTACCATCCTGTGTGCTTCATGTCTTTGAAATTGAAAAAACATCAGAAAGTATACTTGATAATTGAGAATGAAACTTAAGCGCTTAATCATGGCATTAAAAAAGTTTGAAGTGTATGTGAACATACCTATGAATGAAGAAATTTTAATGTTGTCTGATCATAATCCATTATCATTTATGCAGAGGATGAAAAATCATAATCAAAGATCTTTGTGCGTGCAACAGTATAATGTAAAAGTGCAGCTCATTAGTGGGAAAAACAATGTAGTTGCAGATTATTTATCTTGTTGTGAATCGTCGTATTCAACACTGGGATAACCAATCTTTCTGGGGGAGGCATCTTATGCTGTTGCTTTTGCAACGCATATTTTCCCTTTAGTAACTATGAAATGTTGTAAAAGTGTTTGCAATATTATCAGACTCATTATTAGTTTGCTTAGATTAATATGTTCTAACAATGTGTGTTCAGAATTCACAAAAAACATTTTTTAAAGTATTGAGAATAATGTAGAATGTTAGCAGAGAGAGAAATTTGCTTGTTTGCGAGAGCGGACTTGTCATTCGTCACTTGAGGCTGCGTGGTTCTATTTTTTTTTTTTTTTTATTTATTTTTTTTTCAAACTATAATGCAATGCACATGACAAGTCTCCATCTCAAATCATGTAAAGATTGCATTATCTTCCATAAGATAGTTTTAGAAGGATTCTGCATAAACGTTTCACGTACGTCTGATACCTTTATTTCATTTTAGAAATTAGAGATTTTCTTGTGTTGAAACTGTTCAATTATTACTGATAGATTAACTCTTTATTTCTCTCGATTTGTCAAAAGAGAATTTGTTGACTAGTAAGTACCTTAAATATAAAATGAAAAAGTTTATGACGTTACTCACGGAAATGACATTAATTTCATTCGAGAAAATTCTATAATCATATCTTTTATTTTAAGAGACTTTTATTGTCTTAAATCATGTAATAATAAATATCATTTATGATTGTAACCCCACTTTCTCTCTATTTATTATTTTGAAAGAGAATTTTTAAGATCAAAGCTGTATCACTCTCAAAATCATTTGCCCAGCCATTTTAGATGAGGTCCACTCTGAAGTTTTCATACTACGAGAGCAATTTTTGTTCATTTGGATATCAGAGACCATTCACATTTGTTGGTTCTTCCTCTCTCTCTTTCTCTCCCCATATGAGAGAATTTTGATTTTACATTAACTTAAAGATTTTATACTTAGTGGTCGGTCACTCATAAATTTTAGATTTATCTAATTCTTAGTGTTTATTTGTGGAATCTGAGTAGACATTGTACAAGTGTGGAACAGTGCCTTTTGGAATAATATAGTGAATTTTGGATGAATATGGTGATTTTTGGAGGCTGCAGCAGAAATATAATTGGTATACCAAGGTAATGTGTTATATAAGTTCAGTGCACCAAACTTAAACCTAAGAAGTACTTCAAATACTGAAAGTACTTAGGTTATTCCAGGGGAAGTTTTTGCCATTATTTTCACAGTTTCGTGTTGGTCAACTTTTTTTTTTTTTCATTTATGTTTTTTCTATGTTTTCTTAGTGTTTTTGAATTTTTTTTATTTTCCACATTTTGCTGTGTTTAACTTAGGTGTTTTTATTTTATTGAATGGTAATTAAATATTTAATTCACTTTAACACTTGTGAATTAATTTGCATTTATTTGAATTCTTTTCAAGTTTTTATTGTTGTTTAACACTTGTGAATTAATTTGCATTTACTTATTATTCTTTTCAAATTTTAATTGTTACTTACACTTTGAATTTTACTTGAATAATTCAGTTTCTTGATTTTTGTGATAAATTAATTTTGATTTAATTTTACTTAATAATTAATTCAAGAATTAATTAAACATTGTTGTTTTCAAGTAAATAGTAAATTTCCCTGAGATTGTGAATTTCACTTATAAATTTTGAGTTTAATAATAAATTTTTGTATTTAAAATTTTTGAGTGTTCTTTTTTCTTTTTTTACCAGTATATTTAATTTTGTTAAGGTAGAAATGTAGTGGTAATTGATCTGTTTTCCTTCAGCTTTGTTGAAGTGAGTTAGAACCAGGGAAATAATTAAACTTTTAATGAATTTAGTCTGATTTCTTTGCATGATTAATAAGGTTTTTTTTAAGGACCACTGTGACCTTTAGAGTAATCAGTCGTATTTTATGTGTGATGAAGATACAAGTTTCTGGCTGCTGTGAGGTAACATTTTAATTGGTAAGTGTAATGACGAGATATTTGGACGCTTCGTCAATATATATATATATATATATATATATATATATATATTATATATATATATATATATATATATATATATATATATATATATATACATATATATATATATATGTGTGTGTGTGTGTGTGTGTGTGTGTGTTATTATAAATTGATTCCTCGCTCCCTACCGAGGGAGGTACATGAAGGAGTTAGATTTCCGGCTCTCATCAGTTCTTCCGAGAGTCTGCAAGTGTTTGCAAGTGGTGAGATGGTGACAGTGAGCAAGGTTATGAGTGTCAATAGGACCTTGGAAGATGGAGGAAGCAATCGTAATATATAGACAGTGAGTAAATGGAAGTATGAAATATTTGACAGATTTGAGAAGTGAAAGCTTTAGATAATGGGAGGATCAGGAAAGAATTGAGGCGAAGAGAGAACGAAGCCAGGATGTTTTCAAATGGAAGCAAAGATTGGAATGTGTAACCGGATTTTCCATCGAAGAGAAGTGTGGATGTAGAATGCTAATGAAAAAAATAAAGGGAGAATATATACTGATGAATAATTTCTTTACATCGTGTTTATGTGATAACAATAGCTGAGCGGATGTAGAAATAGAAAATCTTACTACAGGAAGAAAGAATGGATCTGAGAGTTTTTAGATGGTGCAGCTTTGCGGAAACAAGTAGGGAATGACATTTTGTTTCTAAAGAGTCTAGGATTCAAAAATAACTATAAAGAGAAGAACAGGTGATATGAAAGGGATACAGGAAGCCACGGCCCCCAGCATCCAGGAAACGAAGGAGAGAAAGATTGAGGTATATAAAACACTAGGATAGCAGGATTCTACACGTTTATATATATATATATATATATATATATATATATCGAGCTACAATGTCCTTTAATATCTAATTCGCTCTACTCGCGTTAATATATTTTCATATATGCTTAACCGAAGGGGAATTTTTTCTCGATAATAGATTTGCCTGGACCAGGGCGCGAACATATGGATCCTTTCAAACCCAGGAACGTCAGTGAAGCGTTGACCCTACTATTATTTTATATATATATAATATATATATATATATATATATAACTGTATGTATGTATGTAATTATGTAATGTATGTATGTATGTATGTATGTAGTGTATGTATGTATGTATGTGTGTGTGTGTTTGTGTGCGTGTGATGTAGCGTATTAATAATGCATAATTGTTATTTATTTTTCTATGGATGCATATGCTTATTTTCGCTGTATAACATGATATGCTTTGTCTTACAAAATAGAAAGAATGTGATGACGAAGTGTGTCATAAGGAGTTTTCCTGTAAAGCTAGCGAAAGGTGGTCAAGTTAAACCTCTTGTGTTTGACCACGTCGACACTTCCTTAAACCTGAAGGAATCTGTGGATGGTGTCTTGTCTTAAGGCTCCCATACACTGAACGATTGTCTGAGCAACTGTCTGTATCGTTCGCAGAAACACTGTGTATGGGCTTGTCTGAATGCAAAAGTGGGCGGAGCTTCGTTGTCTGCCAATATAACGCTATCTTGCTTGTCTCTTCTAGAGATGATGCCATGCCTTCTGGAGACAAAATCTTTGTTGAGACTGAAATCGGAGCGGAGGTCGTTCATACTGTATGATTAGTGTGTGTGTGGATCGATAACGACAGTCGTTCGGACAGCCGTTCAGACAATCGTTCAGTGTATGGGGGCCCTTAGGGTGTTACGTTTCGTCCACGTACCATTTTATATTTTGAAAATACTGATATATATATACATACATACATACATACTACATACATACATACATACATACATACAAATATATGTATATATATATATATATATATATATATATATATATATATATATATATATATATGTGTGTGTGTGTGGTGTGTGTGTGTGTGTGTGTGTGTGTGTGTGTGTGTAATTACACTCTTAGAGAGGATGCGTAGGCACACTCTCTATCAACCAACCTCTCTCCCTCTCTCTATCTACCGACTAATCGACCTCTGTGCAACTCACATATCACAATTACCTCAGGTCGTTAAATTACATACACAAATTAGAAAAAAATTAAGTATTTATTAAAAGACAAAAGGACTAACTGAATAAGTCACATTCTCGAAGAACAAAATGATTAACTAAATCTGACCCAAATAATACACCATTATAAAAGGTATAATTCTAAACAGGAAACCAAGATAACCCGGGGATCGGACCAAATCCGTCCTCCCCTTTCTCTGTGATGACTAGACATCAGTCATAATATAAGCAATGAAAAAGGTTCACGAATGTCTCTCCTATGAACACCACTCAGTTTCCAAATCCATCTGTTTACAAAAAAGGAAAGGAATCCCACATACATAAATTGTAAGTAAATCAAAATAGCATAAATCATTCTCCTGGAACAAATGTCATATGAAAGAGGACATCTCTGAAACAAATATTTTAGATACAAAGATACACTTGGGCATAAACGCATGCTTACCCATTTCAGCACTAATCACGCACAAAGAAATAATACTTGGCCATTCAAGATTCGGCCGCATCTAAGTACCCAGGATCCTATCTTCACAAAATATAGGGGAACAGAATTACGCACTCATGTACGAAATTTTAAGAGACACTCCTTCAGAGGACGTCACTGATACGTAACAAGTTCATTACACTGGAAGAGTTCAGGACATCATATATAGCCCCATCCAAGAAACTAGCTATAACCAGATATGAAGTATATTTACTTCCGCCCATGCACGAACATAAGCGCGGCCTGTCTTTGCCCTTGATCATGGCTGAGACAGCAATCATCAAATGGGCCATCCAAAAGAGATGTGTCACATTTCACGACCCCACTTTGTCTCCGTGGGAGTCAGCGATGACGACTGGAAAAAAAAAAAAATTGTTCCGACAAATTCCTGAATTGACATTTTGTCATCTCTCCACACTGCAGCAAAATGAAAATAAAAATATACATATGCCAAGTTAATGAATTGTATTCACAATGGTTTTGATATTATATTCTCAATACTCATTTCATATGAAATATGTATTATATATATATATATATATATATATATATATATATATATATATATATATATATACTATATATCGAGCTACAAATGTCCTCTAATATCCAATTCGCTCTACCGCAAAATTAATATATTTTCATGCATGTTAACCGAAGGGGAATTGTTTAGTTGATAATTTTTTTTCCTCTCGTGGGTTCGAACCAGCACCCAGCGGACAGAGGAAAAATCAGGACTACAGTGAAGTTATCAACTGGGCCAACAAGTGAGGTATAAGTTGATACCGATTCCAACCTTATAAATCACTGTCAAACTCATGTATTTGAAATTAGAATCGATATCCAACCCCCTCTGCCATGTTAACGAAGTCGATCATTTACCGCACTTAGCCATATTATGAATTTTTATCGCATCACCGTGATTCATGTACATTCATCGAGCTACAAATTTTCTTTAATGTCCAATGTGCTCTAACTCAGAATTAATATGTTTTCAAATTCCCCTTTAGTTAACATATATGAAAATATATTAATTCCGAGGTAGAGCGAATGGGATATTAAAGGATATTTGTTCCTCGATGTATGTATATGAATCACGGCGATGTGATAAAAATTCGTAACATGGCTACATGCAGCAAATGTTCAACTACGTTAACATGGCAGGTGGGGTAGGATATCGATTCTAATTACAAATACCTGATTTAGACAGTGATTTGTAAGGTAAGGTCGGAATCGGTATCAACTTATCCCTCATTTGTTGGCCCAGTCAATAACCTCACTGAAGTCCTGATTTCTCCTCTGTCTGCTGGGCGCTGGTTCGAACCCATGAGAGGACGAAATTATCACCAAAAAAATTTCCCTTCGGTTAACTTATATGAAAATATATTAATTCCAAGGTAGAGCGAATTAGATATTAAGGGACATTTGTAGCTCAACGTATGTATATGAATCATGGTGATGTGATAAAAAATCATATAATTATATATGTATATATATTATAGATAATAATTAATATTCTATATATACTATATATGTGTGTATGTATGTATGTATATATATATATACTATACATATTTATATATGTATGTGTGTATATACTATATATATTTATATATATATATATATATATATATATATATATATATATATATATATATATATATATATATATTTCCCAATGTTGCCGGAGGTTTACATTCTGAAAAATCCTCAGTAACTCATTATTGCTTGAAGTTATCAAATGTGAGATTTTTTTGTTTTTTAGTAACTCCTGGACACCAAGTTTTAAATAACAATTATCATGATTTGCTCAGTGTTAAAAGTGTTTCCGAAGGAAGAAGAGTTTTCAATCCCATTGGTTATTGGTTATCCACTGCTTTTACGAAGCTTGTTACTCCCACATGTATGAATATTCTCCAAATAATTAGAGTATAAAGTGATTATGTATGAATATGAGGTGATTATTTTTGAAACCTGAATTAAATAGCCATGCTGTTGGGCTGTTTATCTTTGAAGCAGCATTATGCACTTGTTAAAAAAATTTTTTTTGTGGTTTTTGCTAAGTAAGAATAGTATGTGGCTATAGTGTTGTCAAATTATGGAAAATATATGGCCAGATGTTTGTTTGAGTTACCTAGTGTCATTTTTCATTTCAGAGGTAGTATGTTTGTGTCTTTGAAGCAACACTGTGCATGTATGTTTGATGCAACACATGTACTTGAGGTGCAGTATGCTTTTTGTGTTTGAAGGAACATTATGCATTTGAGGTTTGCAGGTATGCTTATTGTGTTTGATAGGAACACTTTATGCATTTGGAGGTGCAGTATGCTTTATGTGTTTGAAGGAACATATGCAATTTGAGGTGCAGTTTATGGGGGCTTATGGTGTTTGAAGGAACATATGCATTTGAGGTGCAGTTTATGCCTTTTATGTTTTGTTTGAATGGAAACATTATTGGCAAAATTTGAGGTGCAGGTATGCTTTATGTGTTTTGAAGGTAACATTATGCATTTGAGGTGCAGTATGCTTATGTGTTTGAAGGAACATTATGCATTTGAGGTGCAGTATGCTTATGTGTTTGAAGGAACATTATGCATTTGAGGTGCAGTATGCTTATGTGTTTGAAGGAACATTATGCATTTGAGGTGCAGTATGCTTGTGTGGGAATATTATGCACCACAACATGATAGCGTTTGTAATGAATGTTAGTGCACGTTCAAGTAACAAATAGGTATTTAGTGAAACTTTTTCCAGACATATGAAACATGGATCTGTCAAAATTTTACAGTCAAGAATATGAAAGAAGTTTACCAGAGGGATGTGAAGATGAAAATTTAGAAAGCAATAATGACACTTAAGATATTGATTTGGAAGTCCTAAATCCCGAGGATGATATAGATAATGTAGAAAGTGAAGATGGTTACCTAAGCACCTCTGCAAGAGGATAAAAAGAAGGTAGAAACATGAACAACTAAAATGCAAGATGTGCAATCTTCAGAAAAAGTGTTTATACGCCAAGACAATGCTAATGATGTTGTTGTTGTTTTTGACTGAGCTGGTCTTATGCCAGCACCGGCTCATGCTCATAGAGCAGCCCGTAAAGCTAATGATAGTACAGTCAGAAGCTCCGTAGATTGCTTTGAGGACATACTTGGTAAGATCATGAATGCTTTGTTAGTTGGAGAGTCAAGCGAATATGCAATACAAAATTATCAGAATAAACAACTAAATTTGTCAATGAGTGAGCTGGAATAGTTTTTTTTTTTTTTTGAATGTTGTAAAACTTCCAAGAGCTAGACTGTACTGAAGTTCACAACTGATGTTCCCCAAAGCAGCCTATTCAAAGATTTAATAAAGTAAACAGAAATCTTCACTGTTATGATAACCTGAGCCATCCAAATGATTGTCAAGACAAATTATACAAAATAAGGCTCATAGTTGACATTATCACTGCAAAATTTTCAAGTACCATTCTTGCTGAAAACTTATGGTTTAGTTTACAACTTCAAAATTTACATAGGAAAGATAGGTCTTGTTCTAGGTCAACCAAATATGAAAGCTCCTGGTAACATTATTCTTATCTCCTTTAGCCAATACCTAAAGGAGCATGTCATGAAGTATACTTCACCTATTGATTTAGCAGTCCTCTTCTGCGAATTAAGGTGGCCTCACACTAGGCCTTTTTTTCTCCAGTTTCGAGCCATTGCTGGTGAAAATGAAAAACTGGGAGCTTTTAGCTCGAGACTTTAGCTTCCCAACAGAACGGGAAGCAGCCAGCACGAACCGCGAGCCACACCATAGTGTCAATAAACAAGATGGCTGCTGCTTATAGGACGTACTCTTAGACCTTTGGCTTCTCTTCTCCTGAACCACTCTCGAACCCACAAACGTTTTTTGTTACTCTTGCATTCACATAATTTTCCGAAAAATACACCACTGCCACACATCTTGCAACAGTCCGACAATTTCTTGGCGCCATGACGATATCAGCTGATCAATTTTGTTTTTACTTTTTCGTACGGCTCCTCGAAACCACAAGTTCCTAGTGTGACGATACAACACTTTTGCTCTCGAGCATCGGCTGGATGCTGGCCAAAACCGCGAGCAAGAAATGACTAGTGTGATACCAGCTTTACACAATGGAAACAGGGTTTTTGTTTATTTGTTTACTGGAGACAGTTAGACTGAGTCGTGTTTCTAGTTACAAAATGCCCCCTAATGCACAAATAAAATAGTTGGCACATGATACATGTATCATTCAAGTTCAAGCTATTATTGTCAGATTGCTTATTACTGAAAAGAAAGACTCATGAAGAAAAAAATGGGAACGTCATCAGTGGATATTGATGATCTGTACGGAGCAAAAGCTAAGAAGGGCCCACAGTACCAATACTAGCCAAACCAGTAAGGATTAACATTATTGCCAAACCAATAAGGATTAACATTATTGTCTAATTTTCTGAATTAAAAAAAAGGATGGTGTAAGTACCCAGGTGTCGTGAAATTTGCAAGGCTTTTGTTGGAAATGTCTTCTTCTTTTGACCTCATTAGTCCCACTATAAAGCAGGGCCGGCTGCTTGAGACAACTTTCTCCATTATACTTGCATCTTCTTCCTGCAATGTTCCACATCATCCATATCCCTCCTCACCACATCCATCCGTCTGTGGCATATTAATAGCTCTCTTGATTGGTTTCTCTTCCTCTCTTCTTATTGCAAGGTCACAGTATCTCAGATGAGCTTCTTATATTCTCCCCCCTTTCCAGTAGTGTTATTCCAGCACTCCACCCTCACCTCGGTCCTTTCCAACAGTCCTTTTATTGCAAGTGTATTATGTACCAAATGGATTTGTGCATTGTCTTGAAAAGACAATTTCGATTCATTGTAGCACCAAATGTTGATCATTTTATGTTGATTGTAAGGAAGAGTATAAACTTGTTCTGAGGAAACTATATGAAACATTTTTTTTTATTTGTGTCTTTAGGATGAAGATTTTTTTATCTTATGTTTAAGGAACTATATACCCAACAATTGCTGGGTCAATAATTTTATATGGAAAAAAGCAGGAAATCCTTCAAAGGAAGATGTATAGGCACAGCCATGTAATATTATTTTATGTGTTGCACAATGTTGCCCTGGAGCAAAATAGCGGAATTTTGTAACCAGAACAAAACAAAAATATAACTTAGCATATGTAGGCCATCTCCATCATATATTTAATATTTATTACCCTGAAAAAATTTTCTACTGAATAATAAGAACATGCAATATATATATATATAATATATATATATATATATATATATATATATATATATATATATATATATATATATTATATATATATACACACACACACACACACACACACACACACATATATATATATATATATATATATATATATATATATATATATATATATATATATATATATATATATATATATATATATATATATATGTATATGTATATGTATATGTATATATGAGGTTGTAGTCCACAGGGGAAAAGAAAAGATGAAATTCCTATTAGCTCAACAATTTCGGCCTCCACTGGCCCTTATCGAGAGCTGTTTATTATTATTATTATTTTTTTTTTTTTGCTCTATCACAGTTCTCCAATTCGACTGGGTGGTATTTATAGTGTGGGGTTCCGGGTTGCATCCTGCCTCCTTAGGAGTCCATCACTTTTCTTATTATGTGTGCCGTTTCGTTTCTAGGATCACACTCTTCTGCATGAGTCCTGGAGCTACTTCAGCCCTCATAGTTTTTCTAGATTCCTTTTTCAGGGATCTTGGGATCGTGCCTAGTGCTCCTATGATTATGGGTATGATTTCCACTGGCATATCCCATATCCTTCTTATTCTATTTTCAGATCTTGATACTTATCCAGTTATTATTATTATCATTATTATTATTATTATTATTATTATTATATATATATATATATATATATATATATAATATATATATATATATATATATATTATGATCATGATCTGGTGACCTTTGTATCATGTTAAATTGATCTTTTATGATAGTTAGAAAAAAACATACTTGGTTACCATTTTGCTTGGAGACATTTACTAATGCTCTTGGTACCCGTGTACATGAGGCATGTAATTAAATACTCTTCCATATGGAAAGCTATTCATGCAGAGCTCGAACGTATGAGGCAGCTCCTAACTAATAAAGGATACGACAGCAATGTAATAGAATACCCCAGGAGCGTTAGGGGTTTAGGGTGAAAATAATTAGATAAAAGGTGAAACTTGGCGCACATGTACAGACTTGTTACTTGAACAACATATCAAAAGTCCCATGGCCTCCCGCGCTTGCGTTAGCCGCCATATTGGAAAATGGTCGCCACATTGGAATTTTCTTAAAATTCAAATATCTCGTAACATAATGGTTTTATGAAGAAATATCACTCAATAAAAGTTGTTCAGAACGTATTTTTTTGTAACACTGACTAGGTCTTTTTACAAAAATATGTAAATTTATATGAAAAAAGCAAAAACATTGAAGTTTTAGAACAAACTTTCCCCTTTCGAAATATATGTACATGTTTGTGCATATTTTAAGAAATAAGGAAGTTATGAGGGAAAAATAAGCAGAAACCCAAAGGGTCACATACGAAAATCCAACAGTACTTTTTGTAATAAAATAATAGGCTTAAATTGCAATATCTGCTAAATTACTGAACAACAATGTCTTTATATACATCATTATGTTCTTAATAATGATATTGGAATTTACAGTGAAAGGAACTTACGCAAATTACCCTTTTTTCAGAATCAAATAGGGTGCCTGAAAAAACAAGATCTTTATAATAATAAAATAAGTCGGGCAAATCTTTGGTGTAGAAATTATGATACATACTGTGTTTTAATATATATATATATATATATATATATATATATATATATATACATATATATATATATATCAACAAACAACTACAAACAAAAAACCTTTCAATTATAATGAAAAATGATTTGTTCATTAATATAAACATACACAAACACAAGAAAAATGTCAGCATTTTTGCTTTAAATATCTATGCAATAAATGTCATACAGAGAAAGTAATTAAGGTTTGAATTAAATCTGACCATCCCACCCTCAGAGCAAACGCACGGGCTTCAAAATCAAATTTCTATCAACTCATTGTCTTTTTCACCATCCTCCTCTTGAAATGGTAGGGAATTTTCACATCCACCTCCACGGCACTGGAGGTGGATGTGAAAATTCCCTACCATGTGGATGTGACGGCAACCTTTGCGACAGTTACAGCTCATTAAATATAACAGGTCATCTGGCGCTGGAGGTTTGATTGAAGGAATTGGATTCAGTCCGGTTCCGCAACTCTCCCATCCCCATTCGCTTGTAGAAAGATGGTTACCATGCCAATTTTGTACTTGTAAGAACGCCCTAAGCGAGTGCAGACGAGCTGCATCACCTTTTGGTGGCAATGTGGATAGCTGAAAGGCAGACTTGAGTGACAGCTTTGCTACTGTTCTCTTGTATGCATGAAAGCGATGCTACCTATCCAAGGTTTGTGTTTTGTCAGCTCCATACACAGAAAGGAGGAAAACTTCACCAGCTTTGGCCACTTCATCTTCAGATGCTGCTGGATTATCAAATACAGACACTATGTTGTACGTGTCTTGGCTGTTCTTCAGGATATCAAAAGACCTTTCTTTCCCCTTTCCCATATATAGCTGATGTGTCGCAGCCTGTAACTGCGTGGTGGAACAGCAGATGTTGCCGAAGATGTCCCAGATTAGCTTGAAGTTTGCTAATATCACACGTCTTGTTGGGATTATGAGCTTTACCTGGTTTAATGAAAAGCATTTTCATGGATGACTTAGAAAGTGATACAAGAAGTATAAGCAAGTCTGTCTCGTCACCCACTACTGCTACATTATGTCCAGTTTCTTCTAATGACGAAGCAGTTTGGACAATGGACATATTATCTGCATCATCATTGGCAACTATAACCTTAATATTGATTATAGTTTAACATTAGCAATAAACACATTTTACTCATATGAGGAGAAAAACAGAAAACATCTTTCCCATACCATCCCTGTCATGGTAATCACTTTATGCATGGAATTATATATTAAAAGAAAGGAAAATGCATTTTCTTCGAGAAGGTCTGCAGCGAGGAGGCATTCGAGAATCTCCCAGGTGTGTTATTAGAACTCTGCACGCGCCGTCACGTCACTAGAAACACCACATATTATGATGTAATCGTCTAGATCCTTCTAAAAAGTTCCTGTCGGAGACGACGTTCGCTGGTAGGCTCCACCCTTTTCAGCCCCTCCCCCAGATCGCTGTATAT
>NC_061106.1:6683133-6685633 GCF_015104395.2 Macrobrachium nipponense | reverse complement strand
AATTGTCAGCAAATACTCGTTACCTTTGCTAGACCATAGGCAGAGGTCCTACACAATCCAAAACCAGTTTCTCAAAGGGTTCTCCTGAACTTCAATGGGTTGCAATGGCATCACCTTAGGGTCATGTTGAGCTTTACCTACTTTTTGACATAAATCACAATTTTTACAATATTCACTACAATCTTTCCGCATCTTAGGCCAAAAAAAATACCTTAATAATTTCTCATAAGTTTTGTTTATACCTAAATGACCAGAATAACTACAGTCATGAGCAATACCTAGAACAAAATTCCTATAACTACTTGGAATGACCACTTGTTTTACAACATCATTAACATTTCTACTCGTGAACTTCCTCATTAGGATTCCATCCTTTAAAAAGTAACACTTGCCTTCCTTCTCGATATCATTTATATCAACAAGGGCATTATCTCTTATTACTTTCAATTATCATCTTCAATTTGAGATTTAACAAATTCTCCTTATTAACTTTCAGCATTCGCAAAGGAGTACTGACTTTACTTACTTGTAGTGTTTCCGGACTATCTTTAAACAAGTTTTGTAAATCCAAACCGTCGTCATCATTTACCTTTCCTTCGGCACTCTTACTTCTTGTAGTAACTGCACAAGCAGGAAATAAGTTTGGAATGTACATTCAACTTCTGTAATAAATGAAGAATTAAAGGGTTTTTCTGTCAAAATTGGATTACTGCTACCAAAAACTTTGTCTCCACATACATCATTTCCAAGAATTAACTCTACTCCTGACACTGGGATTTCTCTCACCAAAGCAATTTTAACATATCCCGAAATTAACGGAGTTTCTAACCTTACTTCTACTAATGGAGCTGAAAACTCAGGTCCAAACCCACGCAGAAGTACATACTCTCCAGTATCCTTCCACTGGTCATACATATTTCTTTTCATTACAGACTGTACCGCTCCGGTATCTCTTAACCACCTTACTTTCCTTTTTTCAACACAACAAGGGAGGTGTAACCAACCATCTCCCATAAAAGGGTCATACAATTCAGTACCTTTGGATGTGGACTTCTCTTCAGGTAGTCTCACTCCATTTCCTTTTACAATATCCTCAATACAACCAACATTACTAACATTTTGAACATCATTGTTACCTATTTTGTAACCTATATTCTCATCAACATCACATATATTATTACCGTCGATGCTATCGTTACAATACCTCTTACCTGGCCTAAGGGGAGAAGCAAACAAACAAGGATCTCTGTCACCACATGCTTGTGGTTGATTCAACAATGCAATGGTATTTTCAGGTTTATGATCATCCTTAAAATGTACAGGTTTATCTTTAACTTTATTTACCACTTGAATTGGACGGTTTATTGTGCGATGTGGAAAACTCCTACTGATGTGTCTG
Source organism: Macrobrachium nipponense (assembly GCF_015104395.2). Taxonomy (NCBI): domain Eukaryota; kingdom Metazoa; phylum Arthropoda; class Malacostraca; order Decapoda; family Palaemonidae; genus Macrobrachium; species Macrobrachium nipponense. The sequence goes on along the minus strand of NC_061106.1, from coordinate 6,684,234 downwards.
GTTTTGCCACAACTGAAACATACAAAATCTCTAAAATTTTCGCCTATATTTGGTAACTAGGTGTAAACTGATCATTACACTGTATCCTGCTTTTCCAGCACTAACACTAGGACCAGAATTATATTGACTTGCCCCTCTACTCCCTCTATTAAAGGATTTATTATAGACTCCACGAGATGATACCTGTGAACTCTTAGTCTTACCTTGTGCCTTGTAATTTGCTGCTCTCCCAAACTATGCTCCTTCCAATTTTAGGAGTGACGTCAGTATATATAGCTTATGGGTCAATGCATAATTATCAGACAATCTAGTGGCTTCATCCACATTATCTAGATCACGTTCATCCAAATATGTTTTAATAAGTGGATTAATACCATCCTTGAACTGCTCAAGCAAGATAAGTTCCTGAAGTTTACCGAAATCACCATTAACCTCTCGGGCATTCATCCACCTATCATACCACAGGCGTTGTTCCCGTGCATACTCCATATGAGTGCGACTGTCTCTTTTTATCCAGCTTCTGAACTTCTCTCTATACCTCTCTGGCACCCATTCATAAGCCTTCAAAACTTCAGATTTAACTCCTCATAATCCTTGGAATCATCTAAAGATAAGCAGCAAATACTTCCTAGCCTTTCCTCGAAAGGAGGTTTGAACCAACGTGCTCCATGACGTTCTCGGCCATTCACGCTGTTCTGCCACTTTCTCAAATTGTAAAAAAAAATGCATCCACTTCATTTTCAACAAAAATTGTACACTTTTTACTGCATTGTCTATTCTAAAAGATTTTGGTATTTCTCTGGACTTTTCTTCTACTTCAAGTTTCTTCATCTCTAGCTCTATCCTCTTTTGTTTGCTCAACCTCTTTCTCAGCTTCTATCTTCTTTTTGCTCAACCTCAATCTTCTTTTGCTCAACCTCTTTCTCAGCTTCTATCTTCCTAACCTTTTCCAGCTCTCTCATTTTCTAACTTCTTTAGTTCAACAGCTTTCTCATTCTCTAATCTAACTATTTGCAAATGAATCTGCATCTGCTCAACACTCATCCCTTCATAAACAAGTTTGGACTTTTTTGGTTTAACCTTGCGTGACTGGTTTTTTCA
>NC_061106.1:6663133-6678133 GCF_015104395.2 Macrobrachium nipponense | reverse complement strand
CAAAAATTTGTTGATAAAATTCACCATTGAATATAAACTTACAATCACAAAATGCACAAACTCGTGAGTGAAATAATGTGACTTATAGGTAGAGGTAATCATGCTGAGTTAGTTCATTGCTAAGATATTCTAAAATAGAGTCTATAGGGACTTTAGTAAAAAGAGAACATACGTCAAAACTAACGAATCTATCAGTAGGGCAAAGAGCAATTTTGTAATAATCTATCAACTAAATCTAGAGAATTATATATATGAGAATCGGAGATGGTTCCAAGTAACGGGGACAAGATCTTAGTGATATATTTCGAGAGTTTATATGAAATTGAACCAACAGTACTGATAATAGGCCGCATAGGGTTATTTTCTTTGTGCGTTTTGACTAATCCATATAAGTAAGGTAGCGAAGGAGAATTGACTGACAATTGCCTAGTAGTTCTGTTTTATCTTTAAGGATACTTTTCACTATGCTATTGAAGTTTTTTTATGACTTGATCAGAGGATTTTTTGTTAGTTTTCTATAAGTCACATCATCATCCAGTAGGGTGGGCTTGCATACGTGATATGTAGTCAGCTTTATCTAAAATTACTATACTATTTGACTTATCCGCTTTTGTGATGTGGATAGTATTGTCCTTTTTAAGATCGGTCAAACTTTTCTTATAGCGAGCAGGGAAGTTACTTTCATGCTTAACATTGGCAGCTCCGTAAAACAATACCTTTAATCATGTCGACATGATTTGAGGAAGATCACAATATTTTTCAAATTTACTTAGGGATGACCCAATCATTAAAGCCGAAGGTCTACTTGTTGCAAAGAAAGATAAACCATATCCAAGCGCACTCACAACATTTTCACTTATTTGTTTACTAGATAAGTTAACAACACAATCTTGACGTGCACAATTAGTCCAATCACTGCTATCAATAAGATTTTTTAGTTTTCTGTGAGTTTCCTTTTCAGGGCATCTGTAGTCCTACGTAGTTTTTTCGTAAATTTCCCGTCGCAGCGAGTCCTTCCCAATCAGCCGGGATAGAATGATTGAAAGAGTCCTTGTTCTTTCCAGTGTTCCTTGAATTTTTCTTTCTCTTCTTGCTTGGCGGCTGCTATGTGCTGTTTCAACATCATGGCACTAAATTCATTGAATGGGTGATTGTCATAATAACACACTAAAAAGAATGTTAATAAAAAATGGGCCCCAGAGAAAGCAACAACATAATATATAAAATTCCATGTATGGATTGTCCCTCATTCTACCTCGGACAGTCGAGCAAGGGCTTAGAAGTAAGGCTAAGCCAGCATAAATACTCTGTAAAAAACTGGGCAAAATCTAATGCATTATTTATTCATTTAAGTGAAACAACACCGAATTAATTGGATTGACAGTTCAGTAATTGCACGGTCAAGAGATGTCTTATCACGAAATCTTTAGAATCTGCTTTAATACACTTACTTTTCATTGTAATTTCATGTTAGTCGTGGCCTTTTTCATTTAGACCCTTGTATCTGTAACATGTTTAAGAATGACCTCAAATATATAATTACTGACTTAAATAAAATCAGTTGCCTTAGAGTTATTAAAAAAAGTTTTATTGTAATGTATGTCTGTCATTTTTGTGAATATGGTTTTGTCTACCAGGTTCCGTATAGCTGTCACCTATAATCCTTTAATTGTCTGGAGATTGTATCTGAGATGATTGTCTTAAACCTTTAATTGCACCCTTTGTTTATGCTTGTTTGGGAAGGTTTCTTATCTTCCAGGTGTGTCGGTTCTAGGCACTAATCCTTTTATTAATCCCATCTGTCAGTTATACGAACCTTCTTGTATTGTCTTTTCTCGTATTTTGTCAGTAGCTGCTTCAGTAAAGGGCTTTTCAGCCGAAAGATCTCGCAAGACTCCTTCGTTTATTTTCCTTCGTGGCATTTATCTTTATTTATGGATTTATCACGTTCCTAACTTTCGTGATTCTGTTATACATAATGAGGGCCACGTTTACTTTCGCTATCCTGTTTCCTCTTTTGAGATGTGTTGTCACTACCTCTCCAAGTCTCTTGTGGCTGCACATTCAACAAGAATTCGTCTTAAGTTCCTGAAGAAGTGCCTTTCTGAACAAGTGCTCCCTAAATCCTTGCTGCCACGCCGTCTAAGAAAGATATGACATCACCCATTCAATGAATTAGTGCCATGATGTTGAAACAGCACATAGCAGCCGCCAAGCAAGAAGAGAAAGAAAAATTCAAGGAACTGGAAAGAACAGGATCTCTTTCAATCATTCTATCCCGGCTGATTGGAAGGACTCGCTGCGACGGGAAATTTACGAAAAACTACGTAGGAACTACAGATGCCCTGAAAAGGAAACTCGACAGAAAACTAAAAAATCTTATTGATAGCAGTGATTGGACTAATTGTGCACGTCAAGATTGTGTTGTTAACTTATCTAGTAAACAAATAAGTGAAAATGTTGTGAGTGCGCTTGGATATGGTTTTATCTTTCTTTGCAAACAAGTAGACCTTCGGCTTTAATGATTGGGTCATCCCTAAGTAAATTTGAAAAATATTGTGATCTTCCTCAAAATCATGTCGACATGATTAAAGGTATTGTTTACGGAGCTGCCAATGTTAAGCATGAAAGTAACTTCCCTGCTCGCTATAAGAAAAGTTTGACCGATCTTAAAAAGGACAATACTATCCACATCACAAAAGCTGATAAGTCAAATAGTATAGTAATTTTAGATAAAGCTGACTACATATCACGTATGCAAGCCCGACTGGATGATGATGTGACTTATAGAAAACTAACAAAAATCCTCTTGATCAAGTCATAAAAAACTTCAATAGCATAGTGAAAAGTATCCTTAAAGATAAAAACAGAACTACTGGGCAAATTGTCAGTCATTCTCCTTCGCTACCTTACTTATATGGATTAGTCAAAACGCACAAAGAAAATAAACCCTATGCGGCCTATTATCAGTACTGTTGGTTCAATTTCATATAAAACTCTCGAAATATATCACTAAGATCTTGTCCCCGTTACTTGGAACCATCTCCGATTCTCATATATATAATTCTCTAGATTAGTTGATAGATTATACAAAATTGCTCTTTGCCCTACTGATAGATTCGTTAGTTTTGACGTATGTTCTCTTTTTACTAAAGTCCCTATAGACTCTATTTTAGAATATCTTAGCAATGAACTAACTCAGCATGAATTACCTCTACCTATAAGTCACATTATTTCACTCACGAGTTTGTGCATTTGTGATTGTAAGTTATATTCAATGGTGAATTTTCATCAACAAATTTTTGGCATGGCAATGGGAAATCCTTTATCACCATTGCTCTCAAACCTGTATATGGAATTCTTTGAAAAACGCTACTTACCTAATATCATTCATATTCTTGTAAAGTGGTATCGTTACGTTGATGATTGTTTAGCTGTTCTTCCTGTCGGTATTGATGTAAATGATTTACTCTCTAAATTAAATAACCAGGTACCATCGATTAAGTTTACTCTAGAATTAGAAAAAGACAATTGCCTCCCTTTCTTAGATGTTTTGATACATAGAGAACCATTTCAATGTAAAATTCAGTATTTATAGGAAACCGACTAACAACTTAACTTATGTTCATTTCTTCTCAGGCCACCATCTTAATATAAAAATATCAATTTTTTCCTCTATGTTTTTACGAGCATTACGAATTGTCAGTCCACAATATTTGGATCAAGAAATTGAATACATAAGAAAAATAGGGAAAGATTTATGCTATCCTTCATATATTAGACATTTGTTATAATAAAGCCCACAAAAAGTTTTATACTGAAAACAACACACAGAAAGAAAAATTCTAAGAAACATTCTCAGTTTGCCTTATTTTAACGGATTTGAAACCATTAAACCATTGTTAAAAGCTTTTAATGTCAACCTTGTTTCTTCCTATAATAACACAGTAAAAAGAATGTTAATAAAAAATGGCCCCAGAGAAGCAACAACATAATATATAAAATTCCATGTATGGATTGTCCCTCATTCTACCTCGGACAGTCGAGCAAGGGCTTAGAAGTAAGGCTAAGCCAGCATAAATACTCTGTAAAAAACTGCTGGGCAAAAATCTAATGCATTATTTATTCATTTAAGTGAAAACAACCACCGAATTAATTGGATTGAACAGTTCAGTAATTGCACGGTCAAGAGATGTCTTATCACGAAATCTTTAGAATCTGCTTTAATACAACTACTTTTCATTGTAATTTCAATGTTAGTCGTGGCCCTTTTTTCATTTAGACCCTTGTATCTGTAACATGTTTAAGATGACCTCAAATATATAATTACTGACTTAAATAAAAATCAGTTGCCTTAGAGTTATTAAAAAAAACAATTTTATTGTAATGTATGTCTGTCATTTTTTGTGAATATGGTTTTGTCTACCAGGTTCCGTATAGCTGTCACCTATAATCCTTTAATTGTCTGGAGATTGTATCTGAGATGATTGTCTTAAACCTTTAATTGCACCCTTTGTTTATGCTTGTTTGGGAAGGTTTCTTATCTTCCATGGTGTGTCGGATTCTAGGCACTAATCCTTTTATAATCCCTATCTGTCAGTTATACGAACCTTCTTGTATTGTCTTTTCTCGTATTTTTGTCAGTAGCTGCTTCAGTAAAGGGCTTTTCAGCCGAAAGATCTCGCAGACTCCTTCGTTTTATTTTTCCTTCGTGGCATTTATCTTTATATATATATATATATATATATATATATATATATATATATATTATATATATATATATATATATATATATATATATATATATATATATATATATATATATATATATATAATATATATATATATATATATATATATATATATATATTGCTCTTAATGGAATAGAAAAGAACATAGGGAGAAATATTGGTAGGTTTTCTATACACACTCTTCTTTCCCACTGTTATCCCTACATTAAGGGGTAGGTTTCGTGTTGTGCCTTCACGTTATCTTGCCATCTAATTCTCTGTCTCCCTCTCAGTCTTCTTCCTCTAACAGGTTCCTCCCAAGCCCTCTTCACTCTCTCCTCGTCATCCATGCTCAACACTTGCCTATACCATCTTAATCGGGAATCGCTTATGACCTCTGTAATCTTTACCGAGCCTGCCCTTCTTCTTATTTCCTCATTTTCCAATCTTTCAAGCAGCGATATTCTTTTAATCCACCTCAGCATTCTCATCTCTGTTCTCTCAAGCTTACTTCCTATTTTCTTCTTAGAGCCCATGTTTCTGATCCAATATTAACACTGGTCTTATCATTGTTGTAGTATATCTTAACTTTTAACTTGATTGGCCTTTTCTTATCACATACCACTCGAGCTACCTCTCTCCACTTCCCCCCTGCAGTTTTATCCTACTGTCAACTTCAGCCTCACATCCTCCCTCTTGGCTTAAAGTAGATCCTAATTATTTAAAACTTTTCTGCCTGTTTTATAATCAAGCCTCATCTTTCTTGTATTACTTTTCTGTCTCTATCTTCCCTACTGCTCAGCAAAACCCTCTCTAAAGACTCCTGCCACTCTCCAACCCTTCTCTGTAGGTACTCTTCATTTTCAGCAGTAATCACCAGATCATCAGTGTACAATACTCCCACAGCTCTTCATTTCTGATCCCTTCACTCAATACATCTATGACCAGTGCAAGCAAAAATCGGATTAATATTGACCCCTGGTGTAATCCAACACTAACTGCAAAGCTTTCTGTTTCCCCAACTGCTGTTATCACTTTGTGCTCTTTCATTTGCATATCATCTCGACCAGCCTAACGAACTTTTCTGGGACTTTCGTTTTCCTTAAACACCAAAACATCACTTTTCGTGGGATTCTATCGTATGCTTTCTCTAGGTTCTATAAATGCACAATAGAGCTCCTGGTTCCCTCTGCCTCTTTTCCTGTAGCTGTCTTACTATGAAGATGACATCCACCATCCCGCTTCCTCTCATGAATCCATACTGCTGTTCCCCAATCTTTACAGTCTCTATTAATCTCTCATCCAGTATTCTAAAACTTTCAATCCATGCTCTGGTAGTTTAATTCCTCTGTAATTAGCACAATCCATGACATCTCCTTCTGCTTGTGTATATTATATATATATATATATATATATATATATATATATATATGTATGATATATATATATATATATATATATATAATATATATATTATTATATATATATATATAAAATATATATATATATAATATATCTAATATATATATATATATATATATATATATATATATATATATATATATATCCTTTACCAGACTCTCCTTCCAGTCCCTTGACATTTCTTCCTCTTCACATATTGCTTTTAATAAATCCAGCATCCATTTCTCCCCCTCTGTACCTAGTAATTTGATAACTTCAAAATGGAATTCCGTTGGACCTGGTGATTTACCATTCTTTATTTTCCTTAATGATTCTCCTACTTCTGAATCCTTGGATCTCCATTTACTGGTCTCTCCACCCTCTTTGCTTCCCCATCTCCTCTCTCTCTCATTTTCAGTATTTAATAGTTGTTCAAAATACTCTCACCATCTCTTCTTAATTCTTCATCCCCATTCAACATATTTCATCACTATCCTTGATGACACCCAATTTACCCACATCCTGTTCTTGTCCTTTTCCTCGAGTTTCAAATCTTATAGATATCGTTTCTCCTTCTCTTGTTCCTAGTCTTTCATTTAAGTGCTCTACCGTCCTTCTAATAATCATACCTACCCTCCTTTCGCCTCTCTTTCCTCGTCTCTGTAACTTTCCTCTACACCCATGTGCAGTGTGCTGCTGTATTTTCCAGTCCTTAAATGCTATTGATTCTTTTAATTGATTCTTTCACCTCTCCATTCCACCACCACTTTTCTCCTCTCGACACTCCATATTCTCTGGTTCTTCCCACCAGTCCCTCTGCTTCCCCCACACATATTTCTCTCGATGTCTGCCCAGATATTTTCCACTCTGTTACCCTGTCCAAATTCTACGTTGCCCCTATCCAGACATCTCTCTCTCACAGTCCTCCTAAATTGCTCCCTCTTTTCTTCTTAAAAGTCCCAATTCTTAATTCTAGATCTTCTCTTTCTCTTCTTGGGTTTCCTACCTCTCATTTTGAATTACATCACCAGCAACCTATTCTGTTTAACACACGCTTCTTCCAAGATTACTTTGCAGTTTATCACATTGCTTTTGTCGGCTCCTCTAACCAAGATATAATCTATTTGGCTATAACTTTTGAAACCATGTATTCATACAGGCCAATTCAAAACTATGAGCCCTCTCCAATAAATAATCTCCATCCTCATTTCTAATTCCAAACCCATGGCCGCCATTTACCTCCTCATACCCATCTCTTCTCTTTCCCACCCTGCCATTCATATCAGCTCCTATTATTGGTTTCTAATGGCAGCCTCAAACTCTTGTCTAAATCATTCTTTCTCTTACTCTTGGCACCCCATCTGAGGAGCATATGCTATTATATTTACTGTTTAATGTACACACTGTATTTACTAAAAACGCTACTGATTTCATGTATTAAGCAATCAAAAAAGGGTAGGCTAGTATCCTTTTCCATTTCTATAGTGAATTTTGTTGAGGATAAAATGATATTGTATCGTCAACAACAATCACACAACATTGCGTAAGTGATTTTGTTTAATATTTTACATTCCCGAAATTCTTTATACGAATTACTAAACAGTGGAGATAAAGGGTTACCCATTTCCATACCAAAATGTTTTAGAGTTAAATTTAAGGTATTAAAATTTACATTATTTTACATAACTTAATAAGGTTTAATGAAGTGTTCTCAAAAATGATATATGCAGCTTTTTGTGCTCTTATGTTTGCGATAAAACCTCCCAACAGATGGTTAACACGCATCTTTGTGAATAATGATACCACATCAAAACTCACAATCCTGGATTCACTATTAATCTCTACATTATTTAGTTTAACTATCTGGTCTACTAGGCAATGGATTAAGAATGTCTGGTATGTATTTTGATGGATTGTAAGATGCGAAACCAAGCGAACTAATAAGTGGTCTATCGTGAACATATGTTAATTATGTTAAATGCTGGTACCATCACATATCCCTACCTATTGCCGCAATTTGTAACAAGCTCGCATATCTTTCCATCATAAAGTGATATTGTCATCTTCATGTCATTTTAGATTGATTTGACAGTGTTTAAGAGTTTGGGGGTAATCAACGTTTTCCAGGATTATTATTATTTTTTTTTTTTTTTTTTTTTTTTTGCTCTATCACAGTCCTCTAATTCGACTGGGGTGGTATTTATAGTGTGGGGTTCCGGGTTGCATCCTGCCTCCTTAGGAGTCCATCATTTTTTCTTACTATGTGCTCCGTTTCTAGGATCACACTCTTCTGCATGAGTCCTGGAGCTACTTCAGCGTCTAGTTTTTCTAGATTCCTTTTCAAGGATCTTGGGGATCGTGCCTAGTGCTCCTATGAGTTATGGGGTACGATTTCCACTGGCATATCCCATATTCTTCCTATTCTATTTTCAGATCTTGATACTTATCCATTTTTTCCCTGTCTTCTCTTCAACTCTGGTGTCCCATGGTATTGCGACATCAATGAGTGATACTTTCTTCTTGACTTTGTCAATCAACGTCACGTCTGGTCTATTTGCACGTATCACCCTATCCGTTCTGATACCATAGTCCCAGAGGATCTTTGCCTGATCGTTTTCTATCACTCCCTTGAGGTTGGTGCTCGTACCACTTATTACTGCAATGTAGCTGATGTTTCTTGCACAGGCTCCAGTGGAGGGCTTTTGCCACTGAATCATGCCTCTTTTTGTGTACTGGTTCTGTGCAATGTGCCGGGCATTCGCTTGCTATGTGGTTTTATGGTTTCATTTTTCGTATTGCACTTCCTACATATGGGAGAGATGTTATTTCCGTCTATCGTTCTTTGAATATATCTGGTTCTTAGGGAGGCCTGATCTTGTGCCGCTGTTATATTCATTCCTTCAGTTTCCTTATTATTATTATTATTATTATTATTATTATTATTATTTTTTTTTTATCACAGTCCCTCCAATTCGAACTGGGTGGTATTTATAGTGTGGGGTTCCGGGTTACATCCTGCCTCCTTAGGAGTCCATCACTTTTCTTTCTTACTATGTGTGCCGTTTCTAGGATCACACTCTTCTGCATGAGACCTGGAGCTACTTCAGCCTCTAGTTTTTCTAGATTCCTTTTCAGGGCCATTTCTTCCTTTTTGCCTCTGTAGCTCCAATCTCAGGCTGTTGATTACTTTCGTTGTGGTGATCAGTTGCTGGATGACGACCTCCAAGTACCTGACCGTCTTCCCCTTCAATTGGGTTGAATACCTGGTTGCCGGGACGAAGCTCCTCTGTTGCCAGAGGTTCCATTTACGTCGTTGTCGTTTATTCCTTCATTTCTTTCCATCATTGCAGAGTTTTGCTATTTAACCCATAGCTGGACCCTACCCATCAGGATAGGTACTCATTTACAGCTGAGTAGACTGAGGAAATTATGGTAAAGATCCTTTCCCAAGGAATCAACACCGAGGAGAGCGGTCACCCATCCAACGACTGACCAGCCCCAATGTTGCTTAACTTGACTTAAGTCTATTGAAGACCTAACCAACTCCTCCACGGCGCCACTGGCTATTATTATTATTATTATTATTATTATTATTATTATTATTTATTATTATTATTATTATTATTATTATTCAGAACAGAAACCCTATTCATACAGAACAAGCCCACAGGGGCCATTGGCTTAGAATTCAACTTCCAATGAATATGGTGTTCATTGAAAGAAGTAACAGAAGGAAATAGGGAACACAGAAAGAAGAGATTAATCATTAGAAAAGATTGATTAAACAAATTAATATAAATAAATGGATAAAAATGTAAGTAAATTACTAAAATACAAGGAGAATCGTTCTAGGGTATTAATGCGTTACATCTACTCTTGAAACATTTGAAGTTTCAGTTGCACAACATCCTCAGGGAGACTGTTCCAATGTTCAAATGTGTGAGGAATAATGGTCCTCTAGAATTGAGAAGTTTGACAGCAAGGCACATATTTACGGCAGATTGGTACTTATGTTCATCGAATCTGGTTTCTTTCGACAGGAAAAGAGGATGAGGGATCAGTTGTGAATGTGAAAGATCTCTGTTAAAATACAACTTATGAAAAAATTGACAAACAAGAGACACTCCTGGATGTCCAAGTCATGATTACTAATGTCAGGAAACAGAAACCTACTAATACGAACCACTCCATATAAAAAGATAAATATCTGCAGAAGCAGATATCCTTACTAGAGAATATAATCTAATAAAGGAAGGATAAATGACCTAAAAATAAGCTACACTGATTTATCACTGCTATATATATATATATATATATATATATATATATATATATATAGATATATATATTATATATATATATATGCATCCTTATGAACAATGCCTAACTTCCACTGGGCATTTGTTAACAGTGTTATTTAGATGTTTCTAAAAGTAAGATGTCTAAGTTACGTCAAATATTGTTAAAGCTTCAGACTCATTCAGCGAGTCCATCCACCTGAAGAGGAGGATGGAGTGAAAAATCTATACAAGATCTGGTAATCAATAATACCCCTACCGGCTACACCATTCCCTGATCTGGTCCATGTCCCGATTGAGGCTGAGGGCAGCTTCATTTATCGTAAGTGGAGACTACTACACCCACAAGTGTTCCATCATTGGCATACTGAAGAATCTTGTTTTCCAGGCCAACAACCCCATCACTTGTATTCGCCAAAAATTAGCAGTGGGCCAAAAACACTACCCTATGGAACACCAGACACTATAGGTCTTGGTTTACTAAAGAGCCTATCAACAGCAACCTGCTGCTCCCTATGCGTAGGATAATCTTGAAGTAATCCTAAAACATATCTGCCTACTCCAAGATTCTGAAGTTTATAAATGCTTTGTAATTTACGAAATGAAAAGCAGGACTAAAATCTATTTGAATTACAAATGACAAGTCAAGTCTAAAAGAGCATCACAGATACCTAAATGCTTCCTATCTGCATATTGACTACCAGCTAAAGTCTTTTACATTCCACATATTTAAATAAGTTTTTCTGTAACTTAGGCAACCACAGGGAGAACTGAAATTGGCCTGTAGTTTACTGCAGTGTGCAGTTATGCCACTCTTTGGAGCAGGCAGTGCATTACTGAACTTGTAGTTATCGGCAAAGATACTACGCTGGCCTAAAAATCTATAGAATCTGATAATCTTTGGAGACAACACGCTGGAATCCTTTTTATAAAACAAAGAATCCTGCTCCAACTCCTCTGTCAGAAACTTTTAAAAGGTATATACATAAACTGTATTGTAGGAAAAACTACACCAACCTTTTCCATTACAATAGAAAGATCATATCTACAATGATAATGTTCTCTCTAAGTGACTAATCTTGAAGAGATATTGGTGGAAAATTGGACTAAATGTTGATAAAATGGAGATTAACACCTCAATTTCCAAAAGCGATCCCGTCATTTACAACCTTAAATCCTTCAGGAGGCAGTCCTATTTATTTAATTAAATTTGCCATTAGATTTTCAATTGATATCCACGTAGACTTCGATATAATAATGCCTAGTATTAAGTCCTGTGCTTTTCTTTGCCATGCATGAAGTCTTCTTCCAGATCCAAAAATATGGCAAAGCTTATTTTCCACGAGACAAGAACATTTTATCCCTTTGTATAGTCCCTTTTGATGTTAACATTGCAAACATCAGTTTCCTATTGATATAAAAGACCGTTTTAGAACTGACTGGCACAGTCTCCGGCAATTCACAGAAATTTATTCACAGTTAAAATAAAAAAGTAAAACATGCGCCGAAGTTTCCTCGGCGCAATCGAGTTTTTCTGTACAGCGTATATTCAAGGCCACCGAAAATAGATCTCTTTTGGTGGTCCCTGTATGATGCTAAATGAGCCGCGGCCCATGAAACTTCTATTGCTGCCCGGTGGTGACCTGTCTTACATCGTTATGGGACGCACGATCATGGCTAAACATTAAGCTTAAATAGAAATAAAAAAAAACTAATGAGGCTAGAGGGGCTGTAATTTGGTACGCTTGATGAATGGAGGGTGGATGATCAACAAACCAATTTGCAGCTCTCTGACCTCGGTAGTTTTTAAGATGTGAGTGCGGACAGACAAAGCAATCTCAATAGTTTTATTTTACATAAAACAAAAATATACTCAGATGTATTTGTAAATGTTGACTTTTTTTGCATGAAACATAAGAATCCATCGAAGTTTTTTTTTAATTTGTTTAAATTCTGGCTTTGTGTGCTTGGTGGCCGTCAGTTTCACCTTTTGGGATCAGAACCCAAATTTGTCTTAAAGAGCCACCCTTCTGTTAAAGTTGATAATTCGAGTCTTAGGTGTTTGATTTGTTTGAGAGGTTTCCTTGATGCTGGTGATTCAGCTTTGATGTTTCCCTCATCCAGTAAATAATAATACTCTATAAAAATACATTATGGGAACAGTGACTTGTCCGTACTTTCTTTTGTAGGTTCTCAACTTCTCTTCTTGCTTGCAAATTGATTTGTCTCTCAGCTTCAGGTAATGTTTCGCCACTGTATAAACGGCGGTCTTTTCTTTCCTTCAGGTGCACTCTTAACATTATGCTGTAAACAACACCCGGTCAGTAACTATGACATTTCCTGTATTATGGATTCTGTAAGACTAAACCCGTTTTCATATTTTTTTTTTCTTTTAGATGCCGACTGAGCCAGGTAAGGGAATCATTTCTGGCTATTCCGTACCGAAACAGTCATTAAAAAATATGAATTACGATAGAAAACTGATATAATTGGGAAAAAAAAACAGTAGATTTGTCTCAAAAAGGCAGGTACAAAGGTCCATTCACCGACCCTCTCTGGCAGAGTCGGTATCCATTGGAGAAAAATGAGATTGGGATCTTTTACGACGCACGGTATCTTTTGAGACCGATCCAGAGAAGCGGAAAGGAAGCGAATATTTCCTTGGAATATCCAACTGTAATAAAAAAAAAATTTTGTCGTTATACGGCCAAGTAAAATCTTTTCTGAATTTGCCCTTCCTATAAAAGAAAAGTCTTTTAAGTTTCTACATCAAAAACAAGGTTATGTTTGTAGAGGAAATTGGTCATACCAGTATCACTTTCAACATCAATAGAAGAAATTCAGTTTATGTCGGGGGTTTAGTTAAAAAACCTAAGGAGACTTTAATTCTCGCTTTTAAAATTCCATTTCAAATGTTATTTTTGTAGCTGGAAAGAATCTCAGAGGAATTTGGTGCATTTTTTGATTCGTCTTAATTTATCGGAGACAGACGACGACAGGTGGAGAGAGAGAGAGAGAGAGAGAGAGAGAGAGAGAGAGAGAGAGAGAGAGAGGATCAATAACAGAGCAATGGAGTGAGACGTAGAGGGTCATGATACCAGGGGAAAGGGGGAGGTAGAGGTAGAGGGACAGACAGGAAGAGGGTAGTAGGTACTCGCAGGAATAAGGTGTTAACGAGACTTTGAAGGTGAATGGCCCAGAAAAACAAGACATGTAAAATTTCAGTTATAAATCAGGAGGAAAAATATGTCAATGGTGTCATCAGTAAATTAACGAACACGGAGAGGTTGGGTAAAATTTGTCGTTGTTAAAATAATTCATTGTAGATTATGGAAAGAAGATAAACAAGTTTATTATCTAACTTTGTATGATGACTGGCAATATATTCGTATGAGGAACAAATGAACTTACAAAAAGTCTAAAAAATAATTACAGCATGCTTGTGCCAAGATTTTGTTACAGGTAAATTGCCTCAATAATAACTTGCTTTTACTTCCTATAAAAAAAAAAAGAGAAAATACATTATTTCTCTATTCAGCTGGGCCAAAAGCAAATGTAGAAGTCCAGTATCCATTTTGAATTGAAGAGGTCAAAAAGAAAGTTTAGAAAGACCAATGAATTGTTGTTTTCTAGTATATGTCAAAATGAAATATGAACTCATCTTTTCGTCGTGAATTTCGGTCTGAGGTAACTGGAACGCTTGTATGTGGTTCAAAACTTTATTCACATATACAGTTAAATGTTTCGAAAAATGGGTCGTAGGTCAAGGCTTACATATATTTTCAAGAATGACGGGAGCAAATGTTATGGGGTATTTGATGCGTGCGTGTTTGAAGGAGCCGAAGTCATTTTTCAGTTGGCATCGACCCGTATCGTGACCTCGCTGTTGGAAATAAATTTTGGATTGCCAGTCAATGTTCTTCTCTGTTATCCGTGTATCTTTCTTCATAAACATATTATAATTATGCAATTCAAACTGATAAAAGAGCTTTAATTAACTTTAAATTGAATATGGTCTTTATATGCTCACCAAAAAAGTGGCGGGTGTATTAAAGTAGTCTCAACATGTAGTTTCCGTTTTCATGGTCTGACTTGTATTACTTACCCCCACACGCCACGAGATCGATATGAGAGAAAGAGAGAGAGAGAGAGAGAGAGAGAGAGAGAGAGAGAGTGTCACTGTTGTTTCAGCAGCATGGTTCATCGACTCACGGTGAAGCGAATGTTTCGAGAGTCCACCTTTGGTACCTTGTTCATTTGGTGGAAACCAAAGTCATTATGGAAGACATAATATACATTTACAATTTTACTTATCGTTGAAATGGTTGCACGGAAGACGTACTTGCATAAAGTATGTAACTTTTGATGAATTCATAGCTAAATTTCTTATACTGATTAGAATTCAATTTTTACCAGTCATTCTGGAGTCACACATATGAATAAATAATTTTCCATACTATTTGTACCAATTTAGATATGAATTCAGTAAAGGTTGAACATTTCATGGAAAAAACAAAAACGTCTTGCCATTATCCCATCAATCAATTTAAAGTAGCTGCATTTCCTTCTCC
>NC_061106.1:6650199-6660133 GCF_015104395.2 Macrobrachium nipponense | reverse complement strand
TCCAGAGTGTTAACAATCCTTTGAGAAGTTACAAAGCCATTTTAACTTCAAGACCAGTACTTCAACAAACTCCAGACTTCAACAAAAAAGAAATTTGTGATAAAGTTGATGCTTCTGATTTGTGGAATAGGAGCTGTTCTACTTCAAGGAAGATTAAAATAACATTTACTTACCCATCCTGTGGTGCTTCAATGTCTTTTGAAATTGAAAACAAAAAAACATCCAGAAAGTATACTTGATGATTGAGAAAATGGACAAACTTTAAGCGCTTTAATCAACGGGCATTAAAAAAGTTTGAAAGTGGTTATGTGAAACCAGACCTATGAAATGGAAGAAATTTTAATGTTTGTCTGATCATAATCCATTACCATTTTATGCAGAGGATGAAAAAAATCATAATCAAAGATCTTTGTGCGTGCAACAGTACTAAACGTAAAAGTGCAGATCATTAGTGGGGAAAAAACAATGTTTAGTTGCAAGATTATTTATCTTGTTGTTGAATCGTCGTATTCAACCACTGGGATAACCAATCTTTCTGGGGGAGGCATCTTATGCTGTTTGCTTGTATTTTGCAAACGCATATTGTTTTCCCCTTAGTTAACTGTATGAAATGTTTTGTCAAAATCTTGTTTTGCAAATATTTTAGTTCAGAATTCAATTAGTTAGTTTAGCTTAGGATTTAATATGTTTTATAACAATGTGTTTGTTCAGAAGTTCACCAAAAAAACATTTTTTTTAAAGTATTGAGAAACAATGTAGAATGTTAGTCAGAGACGAAGAAAGAGAAATTTTGCTTGGTTTGCGAAGAGCGGACTTGTCCATTCGTAACTGCTTGAGGCTGACGTGGTTCTATTTTTAATTTTAATTTTTTTTATTTTATTTTTTTTTAGTTAAACTATTAATGCAATTGCAACATGACAAAAGCCTCCATCTCACAAAATCATGTTAAAGATTGCATTATCTTTCACCCATAAGAATTCGTTTTAGAAAGGATTTCTGCATAAACGTTTCACGGTACGTTCTTGATACCTTTCATTTCATTTTAGAAACTTAGAGATTTTCTTGTTGTTTTGAAACTGTTCAAGTTATTACTGGATAGAGTTAACTCTTTATTTCTCTCGATTTTGTTCCTAAAAAGAGAACTTTGCTTGACTAGTAAGTACCTTAAAAATATAAAATGAAAAAAGTTTTATGACGTTTACTCACGGAAATGACATTAAATTTCATTCGAGGAAAATTGCTATAATCATATCTTTATTTTAATTTTAAGAGACTTTTATTGTCCTTAAATCATGTAATAATAAATATTCATTATGATTGTAACCCCACTTTCTCTTTATTTATTTATTTTGAAAGAGAATTTTTAAGATCAAAGCTGTATCACTCTCAAAATCATTTGCCCAGCCCATTTTAGATGAGGTCCACTCTGAAGTTTCTATACTACGAGAGCAATTTTTGTTCATTTGGATATCAGAGACCATTCACATTTGTTGGTTCTTCCTCTCTCTCTTTCTCTCCCCATATGAGAGAATTTTGATTTTACATTAACTTAAAGATTTTATACTTAGTGGTCGGTCACTCATAAATTTTTAGATTTTATACATGCGACTTACCCGGCAGATATATACTTAGCTATAGACTTCCGTCGTCCCGACAGAATTCAAAACTCGCGGCACACGCTACCGGTAGGTCAGGTGATCTACCATTCCGCCGCTGGGTGGCGGAATCCCAACCATTCCCGTTTTCTGAGCAGATTTTCTCTGTTCGCTGAGGCCGGCAACAACTGTTGTTTGGTCTCTCCTGATTGGAATTCTGCTCTTTTGCCGAGAATTGGTTGGACTCATTTGGGTGAAGTACTCTTGTTTATTCTCGGGATTGGCATACGCTTATTTTGGACTGGATTAGGACTTGGATTGGGTTTTTTGCTATTAAGATGGATGAAGTTAAAGTAACACCTAAGTTTAGGGTTTGTGCAAGGGAAGAATGCAGAACTAGGTTGTTTAAAGCAGAGGTAGATCCTCATACGCTTTGTAGTAAATGTAGAGGTTCTGAATGTGCGGTTGATAGAACTTGTGCTGAATGTGAAGGCTTTCGGAGCAAGGATGGAAGGATTTAGCTTCTTATATTAGAAAAAGAGAGAAGGATAGAGCTAGGAAAGCGTCAGCTAGAAGCTCGAGTAGATCTTGTTCTTTTGAGCCTGAATCAGAGATTAACAAACTAGATGATGTTTCTCCATAACCTCAGCCCCTTCTCCCTGTGTAGAATCTAAGGTAGTTCATTTTCAGAATGGAAAGAATGAGATCCTCGATCAGGGAGCTTCAGGAGCAGCTTAAAGCCATGGTTAACACAAGGTAAGAGTGGCCAGTGATACAGTGACCCCAGTGGCAGTGGAGGGGGCGTCTGATCGGCTCCGCATTGCTCCTAGGCCTAGACCGCTTCCAAACTCCCCAGGACCAGGGGAGGAGGAATGTCAAAAGCCGCAGGGAGGATGTGGAGCATCCCCAACGATCAGGCGTCCCTTCGGCAGACCTGAAGTATCGACCCAGGCTGCCTTGGATAGCCGTAGAAAAGGCATCCTGGAAGAGTGTTTTTTCTGCGTCGGACTCCTCCTCGTCCAGGCGTGGATGGAGCTCTGCTTCGAAAGTCTCGTCCTCTGAAGAGATCGTGGTAGCGCCGAAAGGAGACGCTTTTGATTCAAGCCCAGAGCGATTTCCAGAGGATTTTCCTTCGACTAGTAAGAGGGCGAGAAGACCGTCTCCAGCGCCTCAAGATCCGACAAAGCTTTTCCTGCTTAATCTACAGGAGCAAATATCCTCCTTGGTAGGCGCTCTACATAAGGATTCGTCTCGAAGGAAAGACTCCTCCCTTCCAGTGAAGAGATCAAAAATTATCTTCTCCTGGTTAGGAGAGAAGTTCCTCACTCTAGCAGGCGCTCGTCTCCGAGAGACTCTCTCGTTCTCCCTTTAAACGATCCTCTCCTATCTATAGGAAGAAAGTTCCCAGCGGTAGCCGCTCGCAGAGCAAACGCGGTCAGCTACGTCTCTTAGGAGAAGTCAGGAGTCGGACTCCTCTCTGAGGATCAGGATAGGCGTCAAGAGCCTAAGAAGCAGGAGCTTGTGAGAAACACAGAACCTAGTAGGCGCCAAGAATATTACAGGCGTATGGAGCCTAACAGACGCCAGGAGGGTCTTGTGAGAGGCGTCAAGAGCCTACAAGGAGTCACGACAAGCGCCAGGAGTCAAGCAGGCGCCAGGAATCAAGCAGGCGTTCAGGAGTCGAGCAGGCGTCAGAGTCGGGTAGGCGCCCAGGAGTCGAGCAGAAGGCGTCAGGAGTCGAGTAGGCGCCAGGCGCCTTGTACGAGCTTAGTCAGAGTAAGACCCCTTCGCACTTTATGAGTTCTTCGGAGAGTAGGAGCCCCTTCACCTGGTGGTAGGAAACAGGTGCCTGAGAGAAGATCTCGTGCGTTGTTTAAGAGCTCTATTGCGCCTTGTAGTAGCAAGGATGTCACACGGACGACGTTTCTTCTTCGTTTGACAGAAGTCCCTCGACAACTAAGAACCGCTCTTTCTCCGAAAGGATCCCCGGCAGCCGGAGAATTAGAAGAAGTCTCGGATGAAGAATTACCTGTGGATGTGGTAGTCTCTGATTATAAGAGATTGTCCTTGTTGTTTGTTGCAGGAGTTCGGAGATAAGCTGCAACCAGCGGATCCGCCCTCACCAGGATCTTTGCTATCGAGCACGAAGTCTCCAAAGGCATCCTCATTTGTAAAAATGCGGCAGCCCTTAGTATGAAAAAAGCGTTCAAAGGATTTGGAGAATGGCTTAAGAATAAAAAGAGAGGCGGGCAAGACTGTTTTTTCATGCCCCCCTTCAAAGTTGACGGGTAAACCTGGAAGATGGTACGATACCCAGGAACCTATGGGCTTAGGACTGCCATCATCGGCAGACGCAGATTACGCTTCCTTAGTAGATTCCTCAAGGAGGCGCGCTCTACTATCACAAAAGCTACTTGGGGGATGTGTGAACTGGACCATCTACTAAAGGGGACTCTTTAGGACGCTCGAAGTATTTTTTAATTTTATGGACTGGGCTTTGGGAGCCCTTGCGAAGAGAGCCCAAGATCCCGAATTTGTCACGATGGAAGTATTATCGAGTGTGTTATCGTGTCTGGACAGAGCGGTGATGGAGCGGTTCGGTGGAAGTGGCTGCTCTTTTTGGATCGGGAGTTTTGAAAAAGAGAGCAGTGTATGGGTCTTTCCTGTCCAAGTCAGTATCTCCTCTACAGAGGTCGGCCTTGCTATATTCGCCGCTTTCGAACCACCTTTTCCCACAGGACACGGTGAGGGATGTCGCAAAATCTTTAGCTGGAAAAGCCACACAGGATTTACTGACACAGTCAGCAAAGAGGTTCAAGCCGGCGGTTCCTTTTCAAAAGAAGGAAATAAAGCACCTCTTCAGCAGCCCTTTCGAGGAGCCTCTTCCTCATCAAGAACCCCTTTTAGAGGTAGAAGACCGGATACCAGAGGAAGACCTTCCAGGAGACCTGCGGGGAGGCAAAATGAAGAAGAAGTCCTCCAGATAGCAGTAGGCGCCAGACTGTCGAAATTTGCCAGAGTCTGGGCGAAGAGAGGGGCGGACACAGCTGGACCCTCTCGATCCTCGAGAGAGGATACCTCATCCCCTTCAGGGAATATCCTCCCTTAACAAGAAACTCCAAGGGAGTTAACAGCGAGATACAACGATCCTGTCAAGAGTCAAGCTCCTCCTGCAAGCAGATAGAACTATGTTGCAGAAAAGGGCAATAGAAACCGGTTCAAGATCTCCATTCACCAGGTTTTCTACAACCGTCTATTCCTGGTACCAAAAAGCCTCGGGCGGGTGGAGGCCGGTTCTGGACGTAAGTGCGCTGAACGTCTTTGTGATCAAGAAGAAGTTCTCGATGGAGACCTCTTCCTCTGTACTTTCTGCTCTTCGTCCAGGGGACTGGATGGTATCCCTGGACCTTCAAGATGCATATTTCCATGTGCCAATTCATCCGGCATCAAGGAAATACCTAAGATTCTGTCACAAGGGAAGAGTGTTTCAATTTCGAGCGCTTTGCTTCGGACTTTCGACGGCCCAGCAAGTCTTCACGGTATCCTAAGGAATGTGGCTCATTGGCTACATTTAGAGGGGATCAGAATTTCGATGTATTTGGACGACTGGCTAATACGAGCAAAGTCGAAGCAACAGTGTCTGGAGGACCTTTCGATAACATTAAAGATGAACGCAGTCATTGGGACTCCTAGTCAACCCTCGAGAAAGTCCCAGTTGGATCCCCCCCGCAGAACATAGTTTTATCTGGGGATTCGGATGGATTCTCGGGGCTTTCTAGCGTCTCCGTCAACAGAGAGAATAGAACGCTGCCAATTACAAAAAAAGTGTCGGGATTTCTAGGGAAAGAACATTGTTCCGCGAGGGAATGGATGAGTTTGCTGGAACCATTTCCTCGTTGAACAGTTTCGTTTCCCTAGGGAGACTGCACCTAAGTACCACTTCAGTATTATCTGAAGGAGAACTGGGATCAAAGTTCTCAGGAACTCGAAGAGTCATTCAGGATAACGGACAAGGGGTCAAACAAGATCTTCGGTGGTGGTTAGACCCGAAGAAACTCGGTCAAGGAATATCCTTGCATATAAAGAGCCCTCTCCGAGCGTTGTTTGCAGACGCATCGGACGTGGAGGGTGGGAGCGACGTTGGATTCGCAAGAGTGTCGGGAACCTGGGAAGGAGCGCAGGTGTCCTGGCACATAAACAAAAAGGAACTGAAAGCCATTCACCTAGCTCTCCTTGCACTTTCAAGAACAGATATTAGGATCGATCATTCAGGTTCAATTCAGACAACACCGACAGCCCCTAGCATATATCAGGAAGCAAGGGGGAACTCATTCATTCTCCCTTTACGAGACAGCGAGGGGAGTTGTTGCTTTGGGCGCAAGAGAAGCAGATCTCTCTTCTAACGAGATTTATTCAGGGAGAGAGAAATGGTTCGAGCGGATCTGCTAAGCAGAAGAGACCAAGTGCTCCCACCGAATGGACTCTCCACCCTCAAGTGTGCGATCAGTTATGGGGTTATGGGGAAGGCCGAACGTGGACTTGTTCGCAACCAACTGGAACAAGAGGTTGGAGAATTATTGCTCCCCCATCGCGGATCCAAGAGCAAATAGCGATAGACGGTCTCCTCATGGAACTGGAAGGGAAGAGACGGGTACGCTTTTTTTTTTTTTTCCCCCCTTCAAACTGGTTAGGGAAAGTAATAAGAAAGTTTGCCTCACCTCAGAGGGAACGAAATTAACTTTTTGATCGCCCCCTTGGGCCCAGCCCCTAGATTGGGTGACAGAGTTGCTGGAGTGGATAGTGGATCTTCCCAGATCGCTCCCACTAAGGAGCGATCTTCTCAAACAACCCCACTTCGACAGGTATCACAAAAACCTCCCCCGCTCTAAGTCTGACTGCCTTCAGACTATCGAAGGACTCGTTAGAGCGAGGGGGTTTTCCCTCCGCGAAGCTTTCAAAAGCAATCGCAAGAGCAGGAGACCATCCACATTACGGTGTACCAGTCGAAGTGGGAAGTGTTTAGAAGATGGTTGCAGGACGCATGAGCTATACCTCCATTCCAGTACCTCTATAACCGACATTGCAAATTTTCTTCTTTACCTGAGAAGAAAGTTGTGGCCTAGCGGTATCTACGATCAAGGGGTATAGAAGTATGCTGGCCTCGGTGTTTAGGCATAAGGGGTCTGGAGGTGTCGGACATAAGGATCTACATGACCTTATTAAGTCTTTCGAGACCTCAAAAAGTCGATTAATAAAAATCCCAGTTGGAACTTGGATATAGTGCTGCATTACTTGATGTCTGAAAAGATTCGTACCGTTCCAATAATTGTTCTTTTAGGGATTTGACGAGGAAATCTCTATTCCTGTTCGCCTTAGCCACGGCAAAAAGGGTGAGTGAACTTCAAGCGTTAGAGGGCAGAGTTTTTTTTTTTGGGGTTTAAGAAGGGAGGCTGCAATTTGCTCTTTTAAGCCTCTCTTCTTAGCCAAGAACGAAAACCCATCAAAACCGTGGCCTAGAAGCTTCGAAGTGAAGGCACTCTCTTCTCTTTACGGGGAAGAGAAAAAGAAAAGACCCTTTGTCCAGTAAGAGCGTTTTTTTTTTAAAATAAAATATCATACAAAGAAAGTCTCTTTTGGGAGGTACGCAGGAAAGTCTTTGTGTTCGGTCAAAGATCCTACAAGACCAATATCGAAAAAAAAAACGCCCACTTACTTGTTTTCATAAAAGACGTTATTAAGGAAGCGCATCTTAAAGTTGGTGAAGAACAATTTAAACTCCTCAGGTAAAAGCACACGAAGTGAGGGCCATAGCAACCTCAATGGCTTTTCATAAAACGAAAACTGGTCCCTTCAAAATTCTAATTGAATCCACGTATTGGAAGTGTAACTCAGTGTTTCGCCTCTCACTATCTAAAGGATGTGAGAGTTACTTATGAGAAGTGCTTTTTCACTGGGAGCAATTTGTGTCCGCGGATTTAGTGCTGGAGGAGGAGCTGAGGTTAATCCTAAGAATTAGTTAGTTATGTAATTTTAACATTATGGTGTTTGGTTTTTATGGTTGACTAAAGAAAGGGTATAGGAAGAACCCTTTTCAGTTCTTAGATTTAACATGGTTAGAGAGGTCAGGTGGTCGGGATTAACTTTTGGTCTCCTCGTTGTGCATTATGTAAAGCCTAAAGCTCTGTCATGTAAAGAGGGCTAGCCCCCATTGATAAGATACAGGTCAGGCTCTGCCATGTAAGCGGGTAAGCCCCATTGGTACGATCCATGCAGGTTTCTGTCGCGTAAGCGGGCTAGCCCCCATTGACATGATCCAGAAGGGCTGTCGGTCATAGGTGGTTTACCTCACTGAAGCTCTTGAGGCAGGCAGACTAAATGACAGTAATCATGAAGTCTTCAGCCAAACAGGTAAGAACCCAAGGATTGCATATCCTACAACAATTGTTGTTTCCCGTTATTTAGAATTTTGTTTATATATATATGCGTCTCTTGCCCTCCACCAAGGGTGTCAATCAGCTAAGTATATATCTGCCGGGTAAGGTCGCATGTATAAAAATGATTGTTTAAGATACAATAAAGTTTTATACATACTTACCTGGCAGATATATACGATTAAGGCCCACCCAGCCTCCCCTCAGGAGACAGGTGTAAGAGAAAAATCTGGCTCAGAAAACGGGAATGGTTGGGATTCCGCCACCCAGCGGCGGGAATGGTAGATCACCTTGACTACCGGTAGCGTTGTGCCGCGAGTTTTGAATTCTGTCCGGGACGACGGAGTCTATAGCTAAGTATATATCTGCCAGGTAAGTATGTATAAAACTTTATTGTATCTTTAACAATATCATTTTATCTAATTCTTTAGTGTTATTTTGTGAATCTGAGCAGACATTGTACAAGTGTGGAACAGTGCCTTTTGGAATAATATAGTGAATTTTGGATGAATATGGTGATGTTTTTTTGGAGGCTGCATTAGAAATATAATTGTATACTAAGGTAATGTGTTATATAAGTTCAGTGCACCAAACTTAAACCTAAGAAGTACTTCAAATACTGAAAGTACTTAGGTTATTCCGGGAAGAAAGTTTTGCCATTATTTTCACAGTTTGGTGTTGGTCAACTTTTTTTTTTTTTTCCATTTTATGTTTTTTCTATGTTTTCTTAGTGTTTTTTGAATTTTTTTATTTTCCACATTTTTGCTGTGTTTAACTTAGGTGTTTTTATTTTATTGAATGGTCATTAAAATATTTAATTCACTTTAACACTTGTGAATTAATTTGCATTTATTTGAATTCTTTTCAAGTTTTTTATTGTTGTTTTAACACTTGTGAATTATTTGCATTTACTTAGAATTCTTTTTCAAATTTTAATTGTTTACTTACACTTTGATTTTACTTGAATAATTCAGTTTCCTGATTTTTGTGATAAAATTAATTTGATTTAATTTTACTTAATAATTAATTCAAGAAGAATTAATTAAAACATTGTTATTTTCAAGTAATAGTAAATTTCCCTGAGATTGTGAATTTCACTTATAAATTTTGAGTTTAATAATAAATTTTTGTATTTAAAATTTTTGAGTGTTCTTTTTTTTTCTTTTTTTACCAGTATTTTAATTTTGTTAAGGTAGAAATGTAGTGGTAATTGATCTGTTTTCCTTCAGCTTTGTTGAAATGAGTTAGAACCAGGGAAATAATTAAACTTTTAATGAATTTTAGTCTTATTTCTTGCATGATTAATAAGGTTTTTTTAAGGGATCACTGTGACCTTTAGAGTAATCAGTCGTATTTTATGTGTGATGAAGATACAAGTTTCTGGCTGCTGTGAGGTAACAAATTTTAATTGGTAAGTGTAATGACGAGATATTTGGACGCTTCGTCCCAATATATATATATATATATATCTATATATATATATATATATATATATATATATATATATATATATATATATATATATATAGATATATATATATATGTATGCATATATATATGTATGTATGTATGCGTGTGTGTGATTATAAATTGATTCCTCGCTCCCTACCGAGGGAGGTACATGAAGGAGTTAGATTTCCGGCTCTCATCAGTTCTTTCGAGAGTCTGAAAGTGTTTGCAAGTGGTGAGATGGTGACAGTGAGCAAGGTTATGTTATGAGTGTCAATAGGACCTAGGAAGATGGAGGAAGCAATCGTAATATATAGACAGTGAGTAAATGGAAGTATGAAATATTTGACGGATTTGAGAAGTGAAATTTTTGGATAATGGGAGGATTAGGAAAGAATTAAGGCGAAGAGAGAACGAGGCCAATACGGTAGTGGGATGTTTTCAAATGGAAGCAAAGAT
>NC_061106.1:6630199-6640199 GCF_015104395.2 Macrobrachium nipponense | reverse complement strand
GACCCCTGGTGTAATCCAACAATAACTTCAAAGCTTTCTCTTTCCCCAACTGCTGTTATCACTTTTGTGCTCTTTCTTTTGCATATCATCTCGACCAGCCTAACCAACTTTTCTGGGACTTTCGTTTTCCTTAAACACCAAAACATCACTTCTCTTGGGATTCTATCGTATGCTTCTCTAGGTCTATAAATGCACAATAGAGCTCCTGGTTTCCCTCTAGCCTCTTTTCCTGTAGCTGTCTTACTATGAAGATGACATCCACCATCCCGCTTCCTCTCATGAATCCATACTGCTGTTCCCCAATCTTTACAGTCTCTATTAATCTCTCCATCCAGTAATTCTTAAAACCTTTCCAATCCATGCTCTGGTAGTTTAATTCTCTGTAATTAGCACAATCCATGACATCTCCTTCTGCTTTGTATATATATATATATATATATATATATATATATATATATATATATATATATATATAATATATACACCTTTAGACTCTCCTTCCAGTCCCTTGACATTTCTTCCTCTTCACATATTGCTTTTAATAAATCCAGCATCCATTTCTCCCCCTCTGTACCTAGTAATTTGATAACTTCAAAATGGAATTCCGGTGGACCTGGTGATTTACCATTCTTTATTTTCCTTAATGATCTCCTCACTTCTGTATCCTGTATCTCCATTACTGGTCTCTCCACCCTCTTTGCTTCCCCCATCTCCTCTCTCTCATTTTCAGTATTTAATAGTTGTTCAAAATACTCTCACCATCTCTTCTTAATTCTTCATCCCCATTCAACATATTTCATCACTATCCTTGATGACACCCAATTTACCCACATCCTGTCTCTGCCTTTTCCTCGAGTTTCAAATCTTATAGATATCCTTTTCTCCTTCTCTTGTTCCTAGTCTTTCATTTAAGTGCTCTACCGTCCTTCTAATAATCATACCTACCCTCCTTTTCGCCTATCTTTCCTCGTCTCTGTAACTTTCCTCTACACCCTGTGCATGCTGTATTTTCCAGTCCTTAAATACTATTGATTCTTTTAATTGATTCTTTCACCTCTCCATTCCACCACCACTTTTCTCCTCTCGACACTCCATATTGTCTGGTTCTTCCCACCAGTCCCTCTGCTTCCCCCACACATATTTCTCTCGATGTCTGCCCAGATATTTTCCACTCTGTTACCCTGTCCAAATTCTACGTTGCCCCTTTCCAGACATCTCTCTCTCACAGTCCTCCTAAATTGCTCCCTCTTTTCTTCTTAAAAGTCCCAATTCTTAATTCTAGATCTTCTCTTTCTCTTCTTGGGTTTCCTACCTCTCATTTTAAATTACATCACCACCAACCTATTCTGTTTAACACACGCTTCTTCCAAGATCACTTTGCAGTTTATCAAATTGCTTTTGTCGGCTCCTCTAACCAAGATATAATCTATTTGGCTCTAACTTTTGAAACCATGTGGTCATACAGGCCAATTCAAAACTATGAGCCCTCTCCAATAAATAATCTCCATTCCAAACCCATGGCCTCCATTTACCTCCTCATACCCATCTCTTCTCTTTCCCACCCTGCCATTCATATCAGCTCCTATTATTAGTTTCTAATGGCAGCCTCAAACTCTTGTCTAAATAATTCTTTCTCTTACTCTTGGCACCCCATCTGAGGAGCATATGCTATTATATTTACTGTTTTCTGCACACACTGTATTTACTAAAAACTCTACTGTTTTCATGTATTAAGCAATCAAAAAAGGGTAGGCTAGTATCCTTTTCCATTTCTGTAGTGAATTTTGTTGAGGATAAAATGATATTGTATCGTCAACAACAATCACACAACATTGCGTAATTGATTTTGTTTAATATTTTACATTCCCGAAATTCTTTATATGAATTACTAAACAGTGGAGATAAAGGGTTACCCATTTCCATACCAAAATGTTTTAGAGTTAGATTTAAGGTATTAAAATTTACATTATTTTACACATAATTTAATGAAGTGTGTCTCAAAAATGATGTATGCAGCTTTTTGTGCTCTAATGTTTGCGATAAAACCTCCAACAGATGGTTAACACGCATCTTTGTGAATAATGATACCACATCAAAACTCACAATCCTGGATTCACTATTAATCTCTACATTATTTAGTTTAACTATCTGGTCTACTAGGCAATGGATTAAGAATATCTGGTATGTATTTTGATGGATTGCAAGATGCGAAACCAACCGAACTAATAAGTGGTCTATCGTGAACATATGTTAATTATGTTAATGCTGGTACCATCACATATCCCTACCTATTGCCCCAATTTGTAACAAGCTCGCATATCTTTCCATCATAAAGTGATATTGTCACCTTCAAGTCAATTTAGATTGATTTGACAGTGTTTAAGAGTTTGGGGGTAATCATTCAACGTTTGTTCAGGATTATTATTATTATTATTATTATTATTATTTTTTTTTTTTTTTTTGCTCTATCACAGTCCTCCAATTCGACTGGGTGGTATTTATAGTGTGGGGTTCCGGGTTGCATCCTGCCTTCTTAGGAGTCCATCACTTCTTACTATGTGTGCCGTTTCTAGGATCACACTCTTCTTGCGTGAGTCCTGGAGCTACTTCAGCCTCTAGTTTTTCTAGATTCCTTTTCAGGGATCTTGGGATCGTGCCTAGTGCTCCTATGATTATGGGTACGATTCCGCTGGCATATCCCATATCCTTCTTATTTCTATTTTCAGATCTTGATACTTATCCATTTTTTTCCCTCCCTCTTTCTCTTCAACTCTGGTGTCCCATGGTGTTGCGACATCAATGAGTGATACTTTCTTCTTGACTTTGTCAATCAACGTCACGTCTGGTCTATTTGCACGTATCACCCTATCCGTCCTGATACCATAGTCCCAAGGATCTTTGCGTTATCGTTTTCTATCACTCCCTCAGGTTGGTGCTCGTACCACTTATTACTGCAAGGTAGCTGATGTTTCTTGCAACAGGCTCCAGTGGAGGGCTTTTGCCACTGAATCATGCCTCTTTTTGTACTGGTTCTGTGCAAGTGCCTGGCATTCGCTTGCTATATGGTTTATGGTTTCATTTTTCGTATTGCACTTCCTGCATATGGGAGAGATGTTATTTCCGTCTAACGTTCTTTGAAAACATATCTGGTTCTTAGGGCCTGATCTTGTGCCGCTGTTATCATTCCTTCAGTTTCCTTCTTTAGCTCTCCCCTCTGTAGCCATTGCCAATTGTCATCGCTGGCTAGTTCTTTAGTCTGTCTCATGTATTGTCCGTGCATTGGTTTGTTGTGCCAGTCGTCTGTTCTGTCTGTCATTCTCCTGTCTCTGTATATTTCTGGGTCTTCGTCTACTTTTATTAGTCCTTCTTCCCATGCACTCTTTAGCCACTCGTCTTCACTGGTTTTCAGATATTTGCCCCAGTGCTCGGTTCTCGTTGTTGACGCAGTCCTCTACACTTAGTAGTCCTCTCCCTCCTTCCTTTCGTGTTATGTATAGTCTGTCCGTGTTTGCTCTTGGGTGTAGTGCTTTGTGTATTGTCATATGTTTCCTGGTTTTCTGATCTATGGTGCGGAGTTCTGCCTTCGTCCATTCCACTATTCCTGCGCTGTATCTGATTACTGGCACTGCCCATGTGTTTATGGCTTTTATCATATATCCGGTGTTGAGTTTTGACTTGAGTAGCGCCTTGAGTCGCTGCATATATTATTATTATTATTTATTTATTAGTATTATTATTATTATTTTTTTTTTTTTTTTTTTTTTTTCTTACTCTATCACAGTCCTCCAATTCTACTGGGTGGTATTTATAGTGTGGGGTTCCGGGTTGCATCCTGCCTCCTTAGGAGTCCATCACTTTTCTTACTATGTGTGCCGTTTCTAGGATCACACACTTCTGCATTAGTCCTGGAGCTACATCAGCCTCTAGTTTTTCTAGATTCCTTTTCAGGGATCTTGGGATCGTGCCTAGTGCTCCTATGATTATGGGTACGATTTTCACTAGCATATCCCATATCCTTCTTATTTCTATTTTCAGATCTTGATACTTATCCATTTTTTTTCCCTCTCTTTCTCTTTTCAACTCTGGTGTCCCATTGTATTGCGACATCAACGAGTGATACTTTCTTCTTGACGTTGTCAATCAACGTCACGTCTGGTCTGTTTGCACG
This sequence comes from Macrobrachium nipponense, assembly GCF_015104395.2. Classification (NCBI taxonomy): domain Eukaryota; kingdom Metazoa; phylum Arthropoda; class Malacostraca; order Decapoda; family Palaemonidae; genus Macrobrachium; species Macrobrachium nipponense. Next base: position 6,636,031 of record NC_061106.1, on the reverse strand, counting down.
TATCACCCTATCCGTTCTGATACCATGTCCCAGAGGATCTTTGCGTGGATCGTTTTCTATCACTCCCTCAGGTTGGTGCTCGTACCACTATTACTGCAAGGTAGCTGATGTTTCTTGCACAGGCTCCAGTGGAGGGCTTTTGCCACTGAATCATGCCTCTTTTTGTACTGGTTCTGTGCAAGTGCCGAGCATTCACTTGCTATGTGGTTTATGGTTTCATTTTTCGTATTGCACTTCCTACATATGGAGAGATGTTATTTCCGTCTATCGTTCTTTGAACATATCTGGTTCTTAGGGCCTGATCTTGTGCCGCTGTTATCATTCCTTCGGTTTCCTTCTTTAGCTCTCCCCTCTGTAAGCCCATTGCCAATTGTCATCGCTGGCTAGTTCTTTAGTCTGTCTCATGTATTGTCCGTGCATTGGTTTGTTGCCAATCCTCTGTTTTTTTTCTGTCTGTCTTTCTCCTGTCTCTGTATATTTTCGGGTCTTTCGTCTACTTTTTATCAGTCCTTCTTTCCATGCACTCTTTAGCCCCACTCGTCTTCACTGGTTTTTCAGATATTGCCCCCCAGTGCTCTGTTTATCAATTTTGACCAGTCCTCTATACTAGTAGTCCTCGCCCTCCTTCCTTTCGTGTTATGTATAGTCTGTCCGTATTTGCTCTTGGGTGTAGTGCTTTGTGTATTGTCATATGTTTCCTGGTTTTCTGATCTATGCTGCGGAGTTCTGCCTTCGTCCATTCCACTATTCCTGCACTGTATCTGATTACTGGCACTGCCCATGTGTTTATGGCTTTTATCATATTTCGGCGTTGAGTTTTGACTTGAGTATCGCCTTGAGTCTCTGCATATATTCTTTCCTGATCGTGTCCTTCATCTCTTGGTGTTTTATATCCCCTCCTTCCATTATTCCCAGGTATTTGTATCCTGTCTCATCTATGTGTTTGATGTTGCTCCCATCTGGTAGCTTTATCCCTTCAGTTCTCGTTACTTTGCCTTTTTGTATGTTGACTAAGGCGCATTTTTCTATTCCAAACTCCATCCTGATGTCCCCAGATACAATCCTTACAGTCTGGATTAGGGTATCTATTTCCTTGATGCTCTTACCATACAGCTTGATGTCGTCCATGAACATCAGATGGTTGATTCTGTTGCCTCTTTTCTTGAGTTGGTACCCGGCATCCATCTTCTGTAGTACTTTTGTCATGGGAATCATGGATACTACGAAGAGTAGTGGGGACAGTGAGTCGCCCTGGAAGATCCCTCCCTGATATTAACCTCTGCTAGTCTTGTTCCAGAGCTGTAAGTATTGTATTCCAGTTGCGCATTGTATTTTTGAGGGAAGCTGATGGTGTTTTCCTCTGCCCCATATATTTTCAGGCATTCTATTAGCCATGTATGTGGTATCATGTCGAAGGCTTTCTTATAGTCTATCCATGCCATGCTTAGTTGGTTTTCCTTCTCCTACTGTTCTTCATTACCATTTTGTCTATCAGGAGCTTGGTCTTTTGTGCCCCTACACTTCCTTCTGCAGCCTTTCTGTTGGTGGGGGATGGTGTTTGTCTCCTCTAGGTAGTTATATAGCCTTTCACTGATGATACCTGTTAGTAACTTCCACATTATTGGTAAGCAGGTGATAGGCCTGTAGTTACTGGCTATATTTCCCTTACTCTTGTCTTTTTGTACTAAGGATGTTCTTCCTGTGGTCATCCATTTGGGTGCTGGTGATTTGTGATACAATGCTGGAGTTGTTCTGCTATTCGTGGGTGTAGGGCCTTGAAGTTTTTGAGCCAGTATCCATGGACTTCATCGGGACCTGGGGCTTTCCAGTTTGGCATTTTCTTTAGTTGGTGTCTGACTGTGTCTGTCGTGATCTCTGTGAATCTTTGTTTTATTCTCCCTGTTTCTTCTTCCTTGACTTCCTGGAGCCATGTTGCATGTTTGTTGCGTGATACCGGATTGCTCCATATGTTTTCCCAGAGTCTCTTACTTGGTTCGGCTTCAGGAATTTCTGGGTGGTTGTCTTCCCCTCTTAGTTGGCTGTATAGTCTTTTCTGGTTGGTTCCGAATAGTTTGTTCTGTTGGTATCCCTTATTCCTGTTCGTGTACCGTTGGATCTTATTATTATTATTATTATTATTATTATTATTATTATTATTATTATTATTATTATTATTATTATTATTATTATTATTATTATTATTCAGAACAGAAACCCTATTCATACAGAACAGGCCCACATTGGCCATTGGCTTAGATATGGTGTTCATTTGAAAGAAGTAACAGAAGGAAATAGGGAACACGGAAAGAAGAGATTAATCATTAGAAAAGATTGATTAAACAAATTAATATAATAAATGGATAAAAATGTAAGTAAATTACTAAAATACAAGGAGAATCGTTCTAGGGTATTAATGCGTTACATCTACTCTTGAACATTTGAAGTTTCAGTTGCACAACATCCTCAGGGAGACTGTTCCAATGTTCAAATGTGTGAGGAATAATGGTCCTCTAGAATTGAGAAGTTTGACAGCAAGGCACATATTTACTGCATATTGGTACTTATGTTCATCGAATCTGGTTCCTTTTGACAGGAAAAGAGGATGAGGGATCAGTTGTGAATGTGAACGATCTCTGTTAAAATACAACTTATGAAAAATTGACAAACAAGAGACCACTCCTGGATGGTCCAAGTCATGATTACTAATGTCAGGAAACAGAAACCTACTACTACGAACCACTCCATATAAAAGAGATAAATATCTGGCAGAAGCAGATATCCTCACTAGAGAATATTATTCTAATAAAGGAAGGATAAATGACCTAAAAATAAGCTACACTGATTTTATCACTGCTATATATATATATATATATATATATATATATATATATATATATATATATATATATATATATATATATATATATATATATATATGCATCCTTATGAACAATGCCTAACTTCCACTGGGCATTTGTTGACAGTGTTATTTAGATGTTTCCTAAAAGTAAGATGTGTCTAAAGTTACGTCAAATATTGTTAAAGCTTCAGACTCATTCAGCAGAGTCCCATCCACCTGAAGAGGAGGATGGAGTGAAAAATCTATACAAGATCTGGTAATCAATAATACCCCTACCGGCTACACCATTCCCTGATCTGGTCCATGTCCCGATTGAGGCTGAGGGCAGCTTCATTTATCGTAAGTGGAGACTACCACACCCACAAGTGTTGCATCATTGGCATACTGAAGAATCTTGTTTTCCAGGCCAACAACCACATCACTTGTATTCGCCAAAAATTAGCAGTGGGCCAAGAACACTACCCTATGGAACACCAGACACTATAGGTCTTGGTTTACTAAAGAGCCTATCAACAGCAACCTGCTGCTCCCTATGCGTAGGATAATCTTGAAGTAATCCAAAACATATCTGCCTACTCCAAGATTCTGAAGTTTATAAATGCTTTGTAATTTACGAAATGAAAAGCAGGAGGAACTTAAAATCGATTTGAAGTTACAAAAATGACAAGTCAAGTCTAAAAGCGGCAGCACAGATACCATAAATGCTTCCTATATGCATATTGACTACCAGCTAAAGTCTTTTACATTCCACATATTTAAATAAGTTTTTCTGTAACTTAGGCAACCACAGGGAGAACTGAAATTGGCCTGTAGTTTACTGCAGTCTGCAGTTATGCCACTCTTTGGAGCAGGCAGTGCATTACTAAACTTGTAGTTATCGGCAAAGATACTACGCTGGCCTAAAAATCTATAGAATCTGATAATCTTTGGAGACAACACGCTGGAATCCTTTTTATAAAACAAAGGATCCTGCTCCAATTCCTGTCAGAAGCTTTTAAAAGGTGTATACATAAACTGTATTGTAGGACAAACTACACCAACTTTTTCCATTACAATAGAAAGATCATATCTACAATGATAATGTTCTCTCTAAGTGACTAATCTTGAAGAGATATTGGTGGAAAATTTGACTATTAATGTTGATAAAATGGAGATTAACACCTCAATTTCCAAAAGCGATCCCGTCATTTACAACCTTAAATCCTTCTGGAGGCAGGAGGCAGTCCTATTTATTTAATTAAATTTGCCATTAGATTTTCAATTGATATCCACGTAGACTTCGATATAATAATGCCTAGTATTAAGTCCTGTGCTTTTCTTTGCCATGCATGAAGTCTTCTTCCAGATCCAAAAATATGGCAAAGCTTATTTTCCACGAGACAAGAACTTTTTATCCCTTTGTATAGTCCCTATTGATGTTAACATTGGAAACATCAGTTTCCTATTGATATAAAAGACCGTTCTAGAACTGACTGGCACAGTCTCCGGCAATTCACAGAAATTTATTCACAGTTAAAATAAAAAAAGTAAAACATGCGCCGAAGTTTCCTCGGCGCAATCGAGTTTTTCTGTACAGCGTATATTCAAGGCCACCGAAAATAGATCTCTTTTGGTGGTCCCTGTATGATGCTAAATGAGCCGCGGCCATTGAAACTTCTACTGCTGCCCGGTGGTGACCTGTCTTACATCGTTATGGGACGCACGATCATGGCTAACATTAAGCTTAAATAGAAATAAAACTAATGAGGCTAGAGGGCTGTAATTTGGTACGCTTCATGAATGGAGGGTGGATGATCAACAAACCAATTTGCAGCTCTGTGACCTCGGTAGTTTTTAAGATGTGAGTGCGGACAGACAAAGCAATCTCAATACATAAAACAAAAATATACTCAGATCTATTTGTATATGTTGACTTTTTTGTATGAAACATAAGAATCCATCGAAGTTTTTTTTTTTTTTTTTTTTTAAATTCTGGCTTTGTTTGCTTGGTGGCCGACAGTTTCACCTTTTGGGATCAGAAGCCAAATTTGTCTTAAAGAGCCACCCTTCTGTTAAAGTTGATAATTCGAGTCTTAGGTGTTTGATTTGTATGAGAGGTTTCCTTGATGCTGGTGATTCAGCTTTGATGTTTCCCTCATCCAGTAAATAATAATACTCTATAAAATACATTATGGGAACAGTGACTTGTCCCGTACTTCTTTTGTAGGTTCTCAACTTCTCTTCTGCAAATTGATTTATGTCTCTCAGCTTCAGGTAATGTTTCGGCCACTGTATAAAGGCGGTCTTTTCTTTCCTTCAGGTGCACTCTTAACATTATGCTGTAACAACACGGTTCAGTAACTATGACATTTCCTGTATTATGGATTCTGTAAGACTAAACCCGTTTTCAATATTTGTTTTTCTTTTAGATGCCGACTGAGCCAGGTAAGGGAATCATTCTGGCTATCGTACCGAAACAGTCATTAAAAAATATGAATTACGATAGAAAACTGATATAATTGGGAAAAAAAACAGTAGATTTGTCTCAAAAAGGCAGGTACAAAGGTCCATTCACCGACCCTCTCTGGCAGAGTCGGTATCCATTGGAGAAAAATGAGATTGGGATCTTTTACGACGCACGGTATCTTTTGAGACCGATCCAGAGAAGAGGCGGAAAGCGAATATTTCCTTGGAATATCCAACTGTAATAAAAAAAATGTTCTATTACGGCCAGGTAAAATCTTTTCTGAATTTGCCCTTCCTCTAAAGAAAAGTCTTTTAAGTTTCTACATCAAAAACAAGGTTATGTTTGTAGAGGAAATTGGTCATACCAGTATCACTTTCAACATCAATAGAAGAAATTCAGTTTATGTCGGGGGTTTAGTTAAAAAACCTAAGGAGACTTTAATTCTCGCGTTTAAAATTCCATTTCAAATGTTATTTTTGTAGCTGGAAAGAATCTCAGAGGAATTTGGTGCATTTTTGGATTCGTC
>NC_061106.1:6597699-6617699 GCF_015104395.2 Macrobrachium nipponense | reverse complement strand
ATGTTCCCTTATTAGGGGAAATCAATACGTGTCCCATCAGATTAGATATTACTGGTAATAAGTTATTCGTCATGAACGTTGGGAACGGTGCAATTTTGTATGATTGCCAGGCATCAGAAGAATCAAAAGGAATGGTAATCGTGATCCTGTAATTCTCAACACTTACTGATATTAAGCTATAATAAAATTCTATCTTATGCACGTCTAACAATGGAACATAACCCAGTTTCTCTCGTCCGTTCTCCAAAGTTAATGTTAGATCTTTAATAGGCAGAAGATGTGGCAACAGAACACCCTTTGTAGCTAGCGTGATAGCTTCCACATAGTCTTTTGATTTTTCAATAAAATGTGACATTTTTGTACGGATATGGTCTACTTTAGAACTGTAATACGCTAACGTTGCCAGCAAGTGTTGCACCTCCATCATCTGATTGATATTACTAGAATGTTCGTTCACCAAAGTCATAAGTTGATTAATTGATGATAATTGTTTACGAAGTTCGGAAAAAACTAATTCGTTTTCATGTTGCAAAAACTCAATTCTCTTATTCTGATCATTAATTTTAAGATGATTTGAACTTCCTAAACCTAAACTTACAACAGACCCGAAGACGTTAAGCGCAGCAAATATAAAGAAGGCGGGTTATGTCTTTTTCTAGGCTACTGTGCCGCATGGTCCACATAAGCAGATCATGAGCCAGACATTCTGCTTCAGCAGTTTTGTTTTGCAAGTCGAATGATAACATTTCTGCAACACTTAGAGTTAGTGCTAGCAAAATCTCTGGATTAAAAGGAAAATGACGTTGATGCAACTGATTCAATGATTCGGCAAACCGGGACAAGTCGCTTTTGAGGTTAATGACATCATCTTCTGGCAGGAAAATCGCTCGCAAATCAACTTCTATAACTATATTGCTTGCTGTAATGAAAACGTCCTCTGTTCTTTCAATTATAGAGCCATGTGTAAAATGTATATTTTTTGTTTTAGCACTCTTCCCACGCGACAAGAATGTCTGAACGAACAGTACCACTTCGAGCAATATAAGCTTCATGTTGGAAACCTGCAATTAGTGAAATATATGTAATTACTCATGTTTTAAATTATCCACTTTATACAAACAGAAAAAATTTGTTCATACAAATATTATATATACATATTTTTATCATGCAAGTTTCATAGATACTTTTTATTAGTTATGTTTCATATATACATAAATTTCTCTCTCTTTCTTTCTACCCCTTTTCTTAACTGCGAACATGAGCCAACGGTATTATTCTCACATCAGTGGGTTGGGATATGCTTTGAACTTTAAACCTGTTGGCCGTTAATATTTCTAAAATGCTAAACGGGCCTTCAAACTTAGGTGTTAATTTGTAGTTTAATCCCTTGCATACATATATTTGTATGTAGACTTGGTCGCCTACGGTATATGTTTTAGTTGGCTTAGCAATTTTATCATGACTTCTTTTCATTAGGATTTGTGATTCTTATAAATTCTTACGAAGTATATTATATCGACTTACACTTGCTTCCATAACATCCCGTAGGGGATTTGATATAAATGTGAGGCGTAAATACATGGAAAGATGTCCTAGCTGGGGGTGCCGTACAGTGCTTCGTGCGGCGACATTTTGATAGATACATGATATGAATGGTTAAGAGTACTTAGAACCGCAGGTATGGCAATATCCCTGGGGTCCATTCCTCCGAGTGTAACTCGTAATATGTTTAACACCCTTCTATTTACCCTCTCAACTAATCCATTAGACTCTGGGTGGTAGATCATGGTATTGATTTTCTTTATGCAAGGAACTCACACAAAACGAGGTTAAGGAAATGATTATTTGAATTCTCCAAACCCGAGTCAGAGATTATCATGTGTGGAATTCCATGTTTACAAATGTAGCACTCGTAGAATTTCCTAGCGCATTCAATTGCGGTTTTAGTTTTTAGTGCTATCAATTCTGTATATCGAGTCGAGGCATCTATTATCACTAGGAGGTGCTTATTTCCTCGGTCTGACTCGTAAAACCCTGTTAATAAATCTAAGTGTACTCTTTCAAAGGGTTGGTTGGGCACGGGATAGGCCCCTAGGCTGACAGGTGTCTTAATGTGCCCTTTGTTTTCCTGACAAGTGCGACAATTAGCTATGTGTTTTTTTTATATCTGTAAGCATCGTATGCCAATAAAATAATGATTTGGCTTTCTGTGACATGATAGAGAACCCTGGATGACCATGTAATGGATTGGAATACAACCAGTTTAAGACGGTTGGTATAAGTGAGATTGGTACCACTACCTGGTCGTTAGTCACCTGTTGGGAGTTGCGGGTTTTCCTTGTCATGGACCTACACAGAATATTATCCTTAATTATATAAAACTGCTGCATATACTTCGCATATTCCTTTTCCTTAGGATTCCTGTTCAAAGCATCTATTATTTTCTTTAACTGCTGATCTTTTCTTTGGTTAGTCTGTATTAGTTCAGCGCTCCAACCTGGGTCTTCCTGTTCAGATACAGTTTTAACAATAGGCACGGATGTTGATATATCTACTAGTTCAGCTAATGGTTCCGTACAAGATGGCGCGGGGTTGCGTGATAATGCGTTAGCAATGATATTGCTTCCCAGGTAGATATCCGATCCTTGCGCCAAAGTCTTGAATGATCATATGACACAGAGTTCCTTTTGGGGACTGGTGACCTACAAAGCCTTTAAAGAAGTCGGTTAGGTCTTATGATCAGTAAGAACCTTGACAGGATAGCCGTATATTATGAACTAAAAATGCACTAGTGAGTTAACAATAGCTAGCCCTTCCTTATCTATTACTTCATATTTACTTTCAGAAGGTCTCAGTTTACGTGAATAAAAAGCTATAGGGAAGAACTGTTTGTCATATTGCTAAGCAATACCCCTCCTACCCCTTGGTCTGAGGCGTTGGTTGCAATAAAGAATTCCTTACTGAAGTCAGGAAATTTTAAGATAGGTGAGCTGCATAATTCCTCTTTCAAAGTATCGAACGCCTGTTGATGCCTTTCAGACCATATGAAATCTATGCCCTTCTTCGCAAGATCGGTTAGAGGAGCGGCTATAGTTGAGTAATTGCGTATAAAACGGCGGTAATACCCACTACAGCCTAAGAATTGCTGTATCCCCTTGACGTTAGTAGGTATCGGAAAGTTACGAATAGCCGACACCTTATCGTGGACTACTTTAAGACCTTGACTAGACACCGTAAAAACTAAATAGACTAGTTCTGTTTTGAAAAATTCACACTTAGTTATCTTTACTCTTGAATTATGCTGCCTTAGTCTCTGTAGCACGAGCTCTAGTTTACGTAAATGTTCTTCTAAGGCCATTAAGAAAAGATTACAAGGTCGTCCATATAAGCATGTAGGGTATCCCCTAACAAGTCTCCGAACACTATATTAATCATTCTGGTGAATGTAATTGGGGCGCAACGTAAACCAAAAGGCATACGTAAAAATTCATAATGTCCCCTAGCTGTGCTGAAGGAGGTGTATGGGATACTCTCTTTTTCTAAAGGTATCTGGTGAAAGCCTTTAAGTAAGTCCAAACTTGTAAAATATTTGTTCTGTCCTAACAAGGATAAAATATTGTCAGTACGTGGCACTGGGAATCAATCGGGAATCGTTTCCTCATTTTGGCGACGGAAATCTACAAAGATACGCCAGGTTCGATCTTTTTTCGGTACGACGATTAAGGGAAATTATAAGGGCTGTTCGGTTTCCTAATGACTCCTTCTTCTAACTTTTTCCTACTTCATCATTGATCTCATTCTGGAATTTCATAGGGAGTTGGTACGATGGTACATAGATGACTTTATGCTTGTCTTTTAACCATATTTGGTGTTCAATGACATCCGTTTTTCCCAAGGATGTCTCGGTAGTGGAGAAAACATCATGATATTTAGTTAAAAGATCAAAAAAATTCTGCTGAATCTCCTCTTCTTAAATGTCTTTATTGATTTTACTTTTAATAGATTGCAAAATGGATTCATCCACAACTGATTGAGCATGATTAATTTCAGCAACGGTAAGAATGTGATATTTATAAACTTCCACATCCATGATGTGTTGATTTTTGTGGATCAATAAAGTGGTATTCAAATGATTGCAGACTTCAGTTTTACCTTGTTGCTGTGAATCAACAGTGTATATTGCCTGTGTTACAGACAATCTGTTAATTTTCAGAGTGTCGGAAAAGGATTAACATTTCGGATCCTAACAAAGTCTTCTTTACACGCAAATAATATATTCGAAGGAACGTTCGGCTCGAGAGTTTGCGTGCAAGCTGCTATTACGGGTGTGCGAGAATTCTGCTGGGTCGCTAGAACAATGTCTTGATTCATGAGACAAGTGATTGGTTCCTCAATGTACGTTACTGTTTGGTTGTTTGTCTCTTTTTTGTCCAAAACTGATTTTAAGGTGTTAGAAGACTTATAGAATTTTCCTTTGATATACACGCTGTGTTTGGCAGGGGCTAAGGTAATGTTTTGAATGCCCATAGACGGGTATCCTATAATTACAGCTGGATACATATCAATGTTTTGTACAACGATAAAGGTATCGGGAAACGTGCACTTACCCACCTTGTACTGAATACGAGTTACTCCTACTACATTTAATTCATTATTTCCAATACCCAAGAGCCTCACTCCAGTTCGAAACAACATGTGATGAGTCCGCAGATCCGTGATATTACGTGGACTACCAGAATAAAAAAACAGTGTGAAGTGTTGGTGCTTTAAATTTACGGCATGCAATGTAGGACATAATTCATCTTTACTAATGATAGCATGTATATGTTGGAAGTCTACGGGGACCTGCACTGATTTTTTGGATTCGGTCGTGTGGTTCATAGGAAAATTCTGTGTCTCGCATTGATCTTGTAAATTATTAAATTTGTTATTTGATTCAAAAGATGTTGATACGAATGACCCAACATCATTCTCTCCCCCGCTGGAGTTAATTACGTGGTATTTGCTTTGCTTTGCACACTCGGAAAATTCAACTGACTGTGAGTTCGGGTTCGACAGCCCGGGAACAGAGTTACTTGAAGCACAATTTGTTTGTTTGTGGTTCTGAACAGCATTACTGTTTGCCTGTTTCTTCTTATAGTAATGAGGATTCTTCTTATTATCATTGGCAACAGTTTGCATGTTTTTGGCATTCTGTTGTTGGTTACGTGAGAAGCAACGATTGTATGAATGACTGGAGCTGTTATGAATCGCACAATAACGCGTTCTACAGTCTCCAATCATATGGCCTGATCGCTTACAATTGTAACAAGTTACCCCTGCAGCGTTATTATTGACTATATTTACTTGCTGTGGTTTACTTTCATTTTTAGCAAAAACTTGAGTAAGCAAGGGGTCGAGATCAGTGCACTTAGACATATGTTTTTTTATTTGTTTATATATGTCTAGTTCCGTACTGTCGGGCACTAGCTTCTTGTCAAAACACCGTACCAGAGCTTCGGGCAACATAACTGTTATGCATGTTAAATATGTGAGCCTGATAAAATCTTTCACGGCCATATTCCCTCTCGTAACCCAAGTGGAATTATGCAAACTATCCTGATATTCATTCAGCCGGTCAGCAGTTAGTGCCGCCCTCTCTACAACATTAAGCTGAGTCATAGAGGCCTGATTAAGGATGTTCCTTAAAGCTAAAACTACGCTCAAGGCTTCTTCACCGCCATATATGGCACGTAACCTAATTTTAAATTCATCCCATGTGACCGCCTCTTGGAAAGAGACTCCTCTTCGGTACGAACCTGCATCTCCTTTAGCAAAGTCAATGAAACTTTTAGCTTCCTGTAATTGTACAGATGGGTCAGTGATGCATTTTGCTTTTAAATGATCCAAGACTCGACACTTTGAGGTAAGAACCCATTGACCCGGCCTTGAAAGGGTGCAATTGCAGACCATGCGCTAACCAAAGTAACAACTGGGTTGGGGTTACTGGGTGCGGGAGAACTCGCTGCAGCAGTAGTAGCCATGGTGACTTTTGCTTTTTTTCTTATTACTACGATTCCTAGCAATCCTATCAAAATATCTATATGAATACACTCGTCCACTGTGTAAACGCATATGCAGTATAAAATAAGAAAAATGATAAGATTAAAAACAGATAATATGATAAAGATATTTCCGGAGAACTTCTGGAAGAAAAAAAAATTAGCAACAAAGATAAAAAGGCCTGCAGGGCGAGAATCCGTAGTTGAAGATAGATTCCTGCAAGGAAGGAAGATTAAGATTAACATATAACTCACCCCTAGGAATAATGGACGATCGAGCTGTGTATGGAGAACACTCACTGACACACACCAAAAAGTGAATAAAGAATTGTACTTAGCTGCGGTATTTAAGAGGGAGATCATAGTGTTTTGATGACATCACGGCCTCGCCTTTCTTCTGTCCTGCTCCGCAGTTGACCGATATCTCGACTCGCCTTCTGATCATGAGTTGTTTGTTTGTAGAATGATTCGTTTCCCGTTGAAGATCCGATGCTGCAGACACGTCCGGTTTGTTTCTTGAAGATATGTGATGAAAGACGTTCACTAAACGTTGCTTTAGCCTCATGAATGCATCTCGATGAAGGACATTTCTTAGTGTTTGTAGGATGTTTTTGTGTTGCCTCTGGGTTGCTTGAAGATCCTCTTTCCTCTGTTGACTTCCGATATGTTACATTTTCTATGATTCCGTAAGCTTCGGTTGATGTAGAGACGTCGACTGCCACCAGATGTACGGGTTACGCCTATGTATAGGAAGGCGTCCCGTTGGATGTTATACCTGCAACTATCATACGCAAGTATCTGTTGTCTACTTCCCATCCTCGTCGGAGTGACATCGATGCAGAGAGATTGTTTTCTAAGTTCCCATTAGTATCTTCCTTGAGTATGGAGGCGAAGACTCAAACTCAAATTGTCAAACTTAACATTTATTTGGAAACTACATGTCTGGAGTAGATCAAGAAGTGGTTTTAGAGAACTGGTCTTGATGAAGAGAAGTAGAGATCTAAGTTACAAAGTCTTGTACAAAGATTGTAGAACAAAGCTTATCTCAGCATATATAACATACAGACAGATGAACATGTGACTAGGAAGTCACGTGTTGTCTCTGCGGGTGATAGGTCACCAGCTTCTAATAGGAAGGCACGTGTGACCTGTTTTACAAGACAAGCATTTTGATTACACAGGCAAATGCAAACCAGGGGGAGGGTCGGGGTGTCGCAAACACAACACGGCAGCGTCTAGCTGCGTCCTGTTTATGAGGTCATATCACACTCCTGTCTCGCCAGTGACCTCTTGGGTCATGGGCTTATTTACATATATGGAAAACTATGTGATTCTGGAATGTAATTATTACACACACACACACACACACACACACACACACACACACACATATATATATAGTATATATATATATATATATATATATATATATATATATATATATATATATATATATATATATATATATCGAACTACAAATGTCCTTTAATATCTAATTTGCTCTACCTCGGAATTAATATATTTTCATATGTGTTTAACCGAGGGGGAATTTATTAAGCGATAATAGAATTGGTGATCGACAGGCGCGAACCATCGACCTCTCAATTCCAGGACTGGCAGTGAAGCCCCAGACCACCCCGCCTGGGGCTTCACTGCCAGTCCTGGAATTGAGAGGTCGATGGTTCGCGCCTGTCGATCGCCAATTCTATTATCGCTTAATAAATTCCCCCTCGGTTAAACATATATGAATTAATATCCGAGGTAGAGCGAATCAGATATTAAAGACATTTGTAGTTCGATATATGTATATGAATCAGGGTAATGTGATAGACTTTTATATATATATATATATATATATATATATATATATATATATATATATATATATACATATATATATACATATATATATCTATATATATAGATATATATATAATATATATATATATATATATATATATATATATATATATATATATATATATATATATATATTATATATATATATATATATATATGTATATATATATATATATATATATATATATATATATATATATATATATATATATAATATATACATACATATATATATATATATATATATATATATATATATATATATATATATATATATATATATATTGTTACGAAGTGCCAAGTATCTGGTTACCTTGCATCAAATATTACCTCACAAAAGCCAGACACCTGAACCCTCATAACACGTTTAAACGACTGAATACACTAAAGGCAACCGTGATCCCTTAACACTTACCAGTATTGCAGAAAATCAGACTAAGTTCATCAAAACAGGTGTGAGGTAATCTTGTAAGTAATTAAATTAATCAAAGGGCATCACTCCTTCAACAACTTTAAAACTCTAAGTATTTCCCTGATTTCAGAAGTCTAAGTACTTCCCTGGTTCTAAGTCACTTCAATTAAATGAAGGAAAGCAAATCAATTACCACTCTATGTCTCTACCTATCATAAATATAGTCATAATCATATATACTTATACTGGTGTAAGATAAAGAAAACACTTATAAAAATTTTAAATACAAAAATTTATTATTAAATTCAAAATTTATAAGTGAAATTCAAAATATCAGGGAAAATTACTGTTACTTGAAAACAAGTAAAGTTTAATTAATTCTTGAATCAAATTAAGTAAAATTAAATCAAAATGAATTTATCACAAAATTCAAGAAAATTAACTCAATCAAAATTCAAAGTGTTAGGCAATAACTGAAAATTTGAAATTAATTCACAAGTGCTAAACAACAATAAAACTTGAAAAGAATTCTAAGTAAATGCAAATCAATTCACAAGTGTTAAATTTAATTAAATGTGCAATGATAAAGCAATGAAAATAACTAAGTCAATTAAATTGGGATGCAAATGAAATATAAAACAAAAAGACACACTTCAATAAGAAAAAATGATAAGTGCACAAACAATGGAACAGACACAAAACAAAAAATATCAGCAACGTGTAAAAGTGTAAATCTTTTTCATTCAAAAACACTGTAACCAACAGTTTTTACCAAACCTTCGTAACAGACAAAAGTTCCTATCAATTATTAGTTAAACACAATTCCTATCCGTTATTAGTTAAACACACTCCCTATCCATTATTAGTTATTCACTGTTCCTAACAATTATTAGTTGCAACTAATAAAAATATACAACACTTTACCTTTTTTGGTATACCAACTTCTTTCTTTGCTTTGCTGCAGGCTTGATTCACACTTTCACAAAAAAACCAGGCGCCGTTACGAAATGTTTGTTCAGATTCCACAAAAGAAATTAAATAAACTAAATAAATTCTAAGAAATATCAAATATAGAATTCTCACAAGTTATGAGTGACCAAATTTACGTTACGTTAATATAATCTCGAGTCGAGTGTGAGAGAGAGAGAGCGAGAGAGAGAGAGAGAGGGAGATCTAACTGCCTCGAGGTCTTAAGATCGAATGAAAACTCTTCCTTCATGAAACTGGGCTAGGCAGATGACAATACGTTCTGGGTACGAAAGCTTCCAGAAAGTTCTGAAATCTGACGCAATCTTACATACAAAAAGTGCAATACCCACGTGGGACTTGACAAGATATACGCATATGAGACGAGTCTGTTAAAAAAAAGAAGAAAGACGTACCCGACTCGAACGAGACGTAGCCTGGGCGACAATAAGATTGACATGTTTTGACAACACGTAAAAAGAGTCGAGCTCATTATCAAACGCGCTGACAGAGCAGGGAAGCAAACGGATCTCGCAGACTCCAATCTTAAAGTGCTGACATAAAAGTTAAACATTTGCAGCTTTGAAAAGACAAGGATCTCTCTCTTTAGGTTATATATATATTCTTTTACAAGACGTTAATGCGAAATCTGAACAACACATTTTAAAACATCCTATTCTAAGCTATCTAGGAATCTGAAAAAATGTTGCACAATCTACATGACATTTCAAAGAGGGGAAAACATGCATTTTGAAAGTAGCACAATATAATATACCTCCCCCCAGAAGATTTTTTATCACGGTGTTGAATCCAACGATTCGCAACGAGATAAATAATCAGCAACTACATTGTTTTTGCCACTAATGTGCTGCACTCTTAAGTTTATACTGTTGCAGGCACAAGACCACCTGGTCAGTCTTTGATTGTGATTTTTCATTTTCTGGATAAATGACAGTGGATTGTGATCAGACAATATTAATATTTCTTCATTCTAGGTCTATTCACATACACTTCAAATTTTTTCAGTGCAGTGATTAAGGCTAAAGTTTCCTTTCAATTGTCGAATATACTTTCTGATGTTTTTCAATTTTGTAGAACATGAAGCATACAGGATGGTAGATATTATTTTCATCTTCTTGAAGTAGAACAGCTCCAACACCACAGTCTGACGCATCAACTTGTATCACAAATTTCTTGTCGTTGTCTGGAGCTTGAAGTACTGGTCTTGAAGTTAAAATGGCTTTTACTTCTCAAAGGATTCTTGACACTCTGGAGTCCAAATAAACTTAGCTTTGGGACTAGTTAAGTCTGTCAGGGGAGCTACTACGGCTGAGAAATTTGGGCAAAAATGACGATAGAAAACCAGCCATCCCCAAAAATCTCTGTAGAGTTTCCTGGTAGTAGGTGGGGTAGCCTTACGGATACCTTCTACATTAGCATTTACTGGAGCAAGAAGGCCTTTCCCAACTTCAAACCCAAGATACTGCTACAGTGCCTTTCCAAACTCACTCTTCTCTAGGTTGACTGTTAATCCTGCTTCTTGTAGTTTCTTGAAAACTTTCTTCAGAATCTCAGATGTTCTTCCCACGTTGTAGAGTAAATCACGATGTCATCTAGGTATACACCTACTCCTTCTATTGATCCTAACAGTTGATCCATCACTCGTTGAAATGTTGCGGGTGCATTCATCAGACCAAACGGCAGAACAGTATACTGATACAGTCCAATGGAGTAATAAAAAGCTGACAGCAACTTCGCATCTCATCTAAGGGAATTTGATAATATCCTTTCAACAAGTCTATCTTGGAAACAAACTTGCTTGGCCAATATTATCAAGTAACTGATCTATAGAGGCAAAGGATAATTATCAGCCACACTGATAGAATTCAGCTTCCTATAATCAGTACACATCCTAAATGAACCATCTGGTTTCTTCACCAACACACATGGAGAACTGAAGTGACTTGAACTGGGTTCTGCTAATCCATGTTGCAGCAAATACTCAACTTCTTTCTTCAAAACATCTCGATGATACGGTGATAAGCGATAGGCTCTTTGCTTGAAAGGTTTTCCATCTTCTTGAATCTTGATTTCATGCTTAGTCCGATCAGTATGTCTAGGCACATCTGAAAAAATTTCTGGAAAACTTCTAATTACGTCACTTAAGTCTTCACCTTGTTCAACACTCAGATGTTTGTTTATCCTCCAAATTTTCCAAAATTGAAGAATTATTCATCTGCTTACAGCTCCCAATTCGTAGCCATCATCTTCTTCTGTAGATAAAGTTGTCTGGGTTACTGACACAGTTTCAGTTTTAGTTTCTGAGAAATAAGGTTTCAAGAGGTTCACATGTATCTTCCTTGTTTTCTTCTTCTTTCTGGTGTATCAATCACATAAGTTCTATCACTTAACTTCTGAATTATCTTGTAAGGACCTTGAAATTTATTAGTGAGGGGAAATCTCTTGACAGGTAAGAACACTAACACTTGTTGACCAACACTAAAACTTCTTAGCTTAGTCTTAGCATCAAACCTCCTTTTCATTTTCTCTTGACTCATTTTCAAGTTTTCTAAAGAGAATTTTCTAATCTCTTTCAACCTCTTCCTTAAGTTCTTCACATACTCTGCTTGGCTTTCCTCTTGATTTTCTTCCCAATTTTCTGCAAGAATCTTCACGGTCCTCTCACTTCTCTTCCAAAAATCATCTCATTAGGTGAACATCCCATACTTTCTTGTAAGCATTCCTAACTTCAAACAACATTAATGGTAAACAAGCATCCCATTCTCTTCCTGACTCAGAACAATACTTTGTCAGCATACTTTTCAATGTCTGGTGGAACCTTTCTAAGGCACCTTGAGTTTCTGGATGATAGGCAGTGGATAACTGTTGTTTCACTCCTAACAAATTCATTACATCCTGGAATAACTTTGAAGTAAAGTTTGTTCCTCTGTCACTTTGTACTATTTCTGGTATTCCAAACTTTGAGAAAAACTCCACAAGTGTTTCAGCAACTATCTTGGCAGATATGTTTCTAACAGGGATTGCTTCTGGATACCTTATCACAGGACACATAATGTCAATAAATACTCATTTCCTTTCTTGTCTTCGGCAATGGTCCAACCATATCTATAATCACTTTGCTAAAGGGTTCTCCTCTAACTTCTATAGGTTGTAGGGGGGCTTTCTTGATGGTTTCATTCGGTTTTCCAGCTATCTGGCAGGTATGACACTCACGACAGAACCTGCTAACATCTCTGTGAAGTCCAGGCCAGAAAAAAAATTTCATTGATATTTCTCCACAGTCTTCCTGATTCCCATATGTCCAGACTCATGAGCTACTGCAACCACTTGCTTTCTCAATGGATATAGAATCAAAATTTGATGATATTCGCCCCATACAGCATCTCCTGGTATATCTGTAGGTCTATACTTTCCTCATCAGCAAACCTTCCTTCAGATAGTAACAGGTAGGAGTTTGTTGCATCTCTTCTCGATCAACAAACTCTGAAGAACAAATCAGTTACGATGCATCCTTCTTCTGCAAGTCCATCAGCTTCTCTCTTGTCACTTGACCAACCTTCAAGGGTTTTGAATTTAATCAATATCTGCTAACTCAGCTACTGTATGTTTCACTACTGTCAACGCACACTTTGACTACTCGGAGTCTCTTCAGGAACATCAGGTTCTTCTTCTTCGTCGTCGTCGTCTTCTTCATCTTCTTGGGAAATCTCTTCTTGGTCAGCACTATGGGAAACTTCACTTCCCTGAAATAATTCTTCTAAGCACAAAGATCCTTCACTTGATCCTTCTTGGGTGTGTAAATCCTCAGTTTCTTCACTTACAGTCGTAGTCCTCTTCATACTTCTGGTAGTTACACAACTAGGAAACAGGTGGGGTTATTCTTCTCAACTCTTCTGTAGGACTAATCCTCAATGGTTTGTCTGTCACTACAGGACAAGGAATAAATGGCACACACCAACTTCATTCCCCAACAGAATATGTATACCTTCCACAGCTAGTGAGTCCTTTACAGCAAAATCAACATTCCCGTCACCAATTCACATGACAGGTGTAAGCGGCATATTGGAGTTACTTCCTCTCCTCCTATACCCTTCAAAATAACTGAATCTCCTGTGAGACTCTTCTCCAACTGAGGGTGAGAACGCCACGTACCACCACTATGGTTACTCCCTGTATCACGTAATATCTTGACTGGTACCTGCATACTTCCTTCTTGAGTTGACAGCATACCCTCATAGATATATGGCTTAAAAGCCTCCACACTGCTTAGCCACTCACTGCTTGAGGTAACATTTCCACTGGTTGCTAAACATTCAGCTTGTTTAGTTTCATTCTTGTCTGGAGTCTGATTCTTTCCCACACTGAACTTCGTAGTTTGTTTCACAACTTGACTAACTGGTTTTGACTGCTGTTGATTCCGGTAACACTCTTGACTGTAGTGTCCTACTCTTCCACACTTGAAACAGACAACATTAGGTTTCTGTAACTGTCTTGAAAAACTAGATGAGGATTTCACATTAGTTTGCTGAGTTGTATTACCTTGTGTACTCTTAGTAATATCACTTGTAGGTTTCCCATTAAATTTGTTCCTGTTATTTGGATAAGACTTAAAAACCTGGGCGTTGTTGACTCTGGTACTTGACATTGTAATTACGCTTGCTACTGATTATATTGTAATCTTCACTAAGTGTAGCGGCTTTGTCAAGTTTCTTCACTTCTCTCTCTTCTTTAGATAGGCTCTTATATGTTCAGGAACTTCCCTTAAGATACTGTTCAAGAACAAGTAACTCTTCTAATCATCAAAAGTTTTAACTTTAGCAGCTTCTATCCAACGTTTGAAACACCTTCTCACTTTGTAAGCATAATCTAAGAAGGTTCCCTTCTCATCTTTTCTCAAGTTTCGAATCTCTCATTGTAGTACTCTGGGGTCATCTGGTAAACTTGTAGCACACTGTGTTTAAGTACCTTGTAGTCTTTACACTGATCAGCTGTTTAAGGCTAGATAAGCATTCTCCCTTTACCAATTAAGACACTTTGTAGCAAAACTGACCATTTATCCTCTGGCCATCCCATACTTGAAGCCACCTTTCTCAAAGTGATCAAAAAACTCATCTGGAAGCCACTTCTCAAAGTGATCAAAAAACTCATCTGGAGCTTCTTCAGTAACTTAGGGATTAACTTCTGTACTCTCACTACATCAATACAGGGTCTTGATTACCTTGGTTAGGATTAGACGGTGTTACAGGTAATGTGGATCTAGCTCTTATTAATTCCATTTCCCTTTCATGTCTTGTGATTTCTCTTTCCTCTTTTATTCTTTCTCTTTCCTCTTCTCAGCTTTTCTTCTTCTCTTTCTCTTCTTTCTTGTTTTTCCCTGTCTATTCTTTCTCTTCAGCTGCATTCTCTCACTTTCAGCAAGCTTTTTTAGCTTAATCAAATTCTCTTCTGCTTCAATGCGTCTAAGCTCTAACTCTGCATCACTTTTCTCTTTCTTTTCTGCTTGCTTATTTATGAGATCAGCAACGTGCTACATTCAACAACTCTTGAGCCAATTCTAACTCATCTTCATCAGTTATTCTACCAGAGTTTATCAATGATTCCATAGCAATACATCTTATTTGTGCCTTTACCATACTAGTAGACACATAACCAGCACATGCCTCTGCTAAAGCGCTCCACTGTGCTCTATACAGAGTGGTTTCAGACAAAACTGGACGGAAGGAGCTGCTAAAATTCCTGAACATTGAACTGAGCCATTTTCCTCTAAGTTTATCAACTTACAATTCAATACAATAAATGCAAAAACAAACTATATGGTCACTCCTCCTAACAAAATATATTCCTAACACCACCAGTATAATTCTAGAGTGATAATGAAATCTGCTTTCCGGGTCTGGGCACCATTAACAATGTTACGAAGTGCCAAGTATCTGGTTACCTTGCATCAAATATTACCTCACAAAAAGCCAGACACCTCATAACACGTTTAAACGACTGAATACACTAAAGGCAACAGTGATCCCTTAACACTTACCAGTATTGCAGAAAAATCAGACTAAGTTCATCAAAAACAGGTGTGAGGTAATCTTGTAAGTAATTAAATTAATCAAAGGGCATCACTCCTTCAACAACTTTAAAACTCTAAGTATTTCCCTGATTTCAGAAGTCTAAGTACTACCCTGGTTCTAAGTCACTTCAATTAAATTGAAGGAAAGCAAATCAATTACCACTCTATGTCTCTACCTATCATAAATATAGTCATAATCATATATACTTTTATACTGGTGTAAGATAAAGAAAACACTTATAGAAATTTTAAATAAACAAACAAAAATTTATTATTAAATTCAAAATTTATAAGTGAAATTCAGAATATCAGGGAAAATTACTGTTACTTGAAAACAAAGTAAAGTTTAATTAATTCTTGAAATCAAATTAAGTAAAATTAAATCAAAATGAATTTATCACAAAATTCAAGAAAATTAACTCAATCAAAATTCAAAAGTGTTAGGCAATAACTGAAAATTTGAAATTAATTCACAAGTGCTAAACAACAATAAAAACTTGAAAAGAATTCTAAGTAAATGCAAATCAATTCACAAGTGTTAAATTAATTAAATGTGCAATGATAAAGCAATGAAAATAACTAAGTCAATTAAATTGGGAATGCAAAATGAAAATATAAAACAAAAAGACACACTTCAATAAGAAAATGAATAAGTGACACAAACAATGGAACAGACACAAACACAAAAAATATCAGCAACGTGTAAAAGTGTAAATCTTTTTCATTCAAAAAAACTGTAACCAACAGTTTTTACCAAACCTTCGTACAGACAACAGTTCCTATCAATATTAGTTAAACACAATTCCTATCCGTTATTAGTTAAACACACTCCCTATCCATTATTAGTTATTCACTGTTCCTAACAATTATTAGTTGCAACTAATAAAAAATATACAACACTTTACCTTTTTTGGTATACCAACTTCTTTCTTGCTTTGCTGCAGGCTTGATTCACACTTTCACAAAAAAAACCAGGCGCCGTTACGAAATGTTTGTTCAGATTCCACAAAAGAAATTAAATAAACTAAATAATTCTAAGAAATATCAAATATAGAATTCTCACAAGTTATGAGTGACCAAATTTACGTTACGTTAATATAATCTCGATGTCGAGTGAGAGAGAGAGATGAGCGAGAGAGAGAGAGGGAGATAACTAACGCCTCGAGGTCTTAAGATCGAATGAAACTCTTCCGTCATGGAAACTGGGCTAGGCAGATGACAAATACGTTCTGGGTACGAAAGCTTCCAGAAAGTTCTGAAATCTGATGCAATCTTACATACAAAAAGTGCAATACCCACGTGGGACTTGACAAAGATACACGCATATGAGACGAGTCTGTTAAAAAAAGAATAAAGACGTACCCGACTCGAACGAGACGTAGCCTGGGCGACAATAAGATTGACATGTTTTTGACAACCACGTAAAAAGAGTCGAGCTCATTATCAAACGCGCTGAGAGCAGGGAAGCAAACGGATCTCGCAGACTAATCTTAAAGTGCTGACATAAAAGTTAAACATTTGCAGCTTTGAAAGACAAGGATCTCTCTCTTTATGTTATATATATATTCTTTTACAAGACGTTAATGCGAAATCTGAACACACATTTTAAAACATCCTATTCTAAGCTATCTAGGAATCTGAAAAAATGTTGCACAATCTACATGACATTTCAAAGAGGGGAAAACATGCATTTTGAAAGTAGCAATATATATATATATATATATATATATATATATATATATATATATATATATATATATATATATATATATATATACGTAGCTAGGTAGTGATGCATTCTTCTCAGCTTTGCTACGTTACTAGAGTGATCCAGGCTACTACCCTCCAGTTTACCTGTCAGTGAATGGGTAGGAGCATTGCTATGATCTAGATCAGGGTTCTCCAAACATTTTAGTGTAAGGGCTACATTCATATATTTTGCACATCTTTATTAAAATCTTTTAGTGATGATACACGAAGTTAATGTACCCTTAAATACTAAATTAAAACTGACATATGATGAAGTCGCACTCAGCTACACCACGCGAACTCTGCTGACAATAATTTAAGTTAAAATATTTTATTGGTTTGCTAAGCCACAAACTTGAAACAAATCCACAGGTATTTTGGATTCATCTTTAATTAACTAAATTAAAACTCATCAACTCTAGAACTTTCTCTTTTGTTAACTAATAATAGGGGCTGTAGTTTTCTGTCGATGCTTCCTTTCTGATATTTGTCACTCTTTAGTCCAGTGTCATCAGATTTACTTTTCTCTGGGGAGGGATCTTTCATAAACTAGCTGGTTTTGGTGAATTATTGTCAAGGATGGAGGGGGTTTTCTTTTTTGGAAAGAGTTCAAGGATCTTTCATCCCAAAAATCTGTACAGTTTATCAAATTTTCCTCATGAGTGGAATCATGTAACATGGGGTTTCCTCCAAAAGGTTGTATGGTACCAGATTACAATAATTACAGTACATTATTTTGCGTGCTGTACAAGTTTCTTTTCCGTAATTCATGTCACCCTTTGTGCTCAGATCTTCATAGACTCTACCATGCACCATAAAGTACTAGATATTATGTGATTTTAAAGTCAGTCACCTTTTAACTGTGAGTTTCAGTACCAAACAGTTTTTCTAGTTGTGTCCCAGCACTCATCAAATTATGAAATGATCCTCCTAAATCAGTAGTTGAAGCAGTGAAACTTCACAAGTTCAAACGTGATGCAAATAGATTTTGTATTTCTTTACCTGTACTGGGACACTTTCCATGTTGAAGCCCTCGGACTTACTGCATCTTGCTTGTCAAACTTGGGTTGTTACTTGGCTTATCGTAATATAATATAATAATAGTAATAGCGACTCTCTATCCTATCATTATCCTCAAAATTTACTAAAAAAGGTGATGTGTAACATCATTTTAAGTACTTGTATATATACTTACTTTCTGTTAACCATACACATACAGATAGGTACTAACGATTCATTCATAGATGTAATAAATTTCACTCAAGACAGAGTAACTTGTTGCAGTTAATCTTTTAGTTAAAAACTAAGGCTTGCCTTATCAAAGTACCAAAGGTACATTTTTAATCTCAGTTTTTAAGAAATTGGCAGAGTGAAGTTGATTTTTTCTGAGCATAGGCTCATTTGCTAATTATTCATCATTGTACCTGAGGAAATCAGATGATACCATAGATAATGATGAAATCTAGTCTTAGTTTTTCTCTTCTGCATCCTACAGTTAGACACAACAATATATTAATACTGGAACAATATGCAGTGTGGACATTGCACGAGACCGACCTCCAGTAAAACTAAGGCTTTAGTAATTCTCCACGTTTATGACTCGACCTCCAAATGTAATACTTTACATTATTGTTTTGAATGTCTGGCAGTTCTTCGCTGTGTTTTATGTTGCATAAGAATGTTTTCTATGACTGACCAGAGCAAAATATTAATGATATTTGCATTTGAATGCACTTTGTAAATATGCTTTCCAAATAGGATACTAATTTCATTGTCCTAGTGATGCTTGAATAATTGTACACAACTGTAATACCCTCGAAAAGAATTACAATAGAAACAGAAAAGAGTTTGAAAAAAAAAAATTCCAAATTCATGACTAGATGAAATTATTCTCTAGAGTAGCGTTAAAAAGATTCACTTGAATTTTAAATGTAAATGAAAGTTCTTTTTGTACCATGCAAAATTAAGGTAAATATTTTTTCCCAAATACTTAAAAAATGCATAAACATATGGAGCGACGTAATACCCTTTGAGGCTGCATAAATATTCGGTGAAATTAGCCTACATTGGCAAGCAATGACTTTTATAAAATAAGTGAGCATAAATTAAAAATATAACAAGTAAGGGACACACACACACTCACACACACACACACACACATATATATATATATATATATATATATATATATATATATATATATATATATATATATGATATACATATATAATATATATATATATATATATATAGTCGTAAAGCTGGAGGAAGGAATGAAAGGAGTTGACCGAGCGCTTTCGTGTATTTTTCACACCTCAGGGTCAAGTGATACAAAAATTCATTATTTGTTACAAAGACACCTCTGTGGTCAGCAGTACATAAACTAAAAACTATCGTACTACATTTAAAAACTAACTGTCTAAAAATGTTGTTTACAAGTAGTTCATCCAGTTTGTACATCCCTGGGCTGCACGATTTTTCTTTATTATACATGATTCAACAATATTTCGTTTTATGATGTCTTTACAGAACATGATCTCATAAAACGAAATATTGTTGAATCATGTAAAATAAAGAAAAATCGTGCAGCCCCGGGAAGTACAAACTTGATGAACTACTTGTAAACAACATTTTTAGACAGTTAGTTTTTAAATAGTAGTACGATAGTTTTATGTTTATGTATTGCTACCACAGAGGTGTCTTTGTGACAAATAATGAATTTTTGTATCACTTGACCCTGAGGAGGTGTGAAAAATACACGAAAGCACGCGGTCAACTCCTTTCATTCCTTCCTCCAGCTTTACGACTACATGAAATATCGCATGCTTTAGCTATAGTTTGTAAATATATATAATATATATATATTATATATATATATATATAT
>NC_061106.1:6580199-6592699 GCF_015104395.2 Macrobrachium nipponense | reverse complement strand
CATACATACATTATATATATATATATATATATATATATATATATATATATATATATATATATATATATATTATATATATATATATATATATATATATATATATATATATATATATATATATATAAAGATATATGCCGCGAAGGCAAAATAAACGGCGTAACAAATGCGAGACCTTTCGACGTTTCCACGTCCTTTACTAAGCAGAACTGACGTACATTGGACAAAGACAAAACAGAAGATTCGTATAACGGACAGATAGCGATTATAAAGAGATTAGTACCTAGAATCCGCACACTTGGAAGAAGAGTACAAACTTCCCAAACAAGCATAAACAATGGGTGCGATTAAAAGTTTAAGATAACCATTTCAGATACTGAATTTACATTGAAATGTCAATTCAGTATTTATAGGAAACCGACCAACAACTTAACTTATGTTCATTTCTTCTCAGGCCACCATCTTAACATAAAAATATCAATTTTTTCTTCTATGTTTTTTACGAGCATTGGGGGCCACATTGTCAGTCTCCCAATATTTGGATAAAGAAATTGAATACATAAGAAAAATAGGGAAAGATTTATGCTATCCTTCACATATATTGATATTTGTTATAATAAAGCCCACAAAAAGTTTTATAGTGTAAGTAACACACCAGAAAGAAAATTTTAAGAACATTCTCAGTTTGCCTTTTTTTAACGGATTTGAAACCATTAAATCATTGTTAAAAGCTTTTAATGTCAACCTTGTTTTCTCCTATAATAACACACTAAAAGGAATGTTAATAAAAAATAGCCCCAGAGAAAGCAACAACATAATATATTCCATGTATGGATGTCCCTCATTTTATCTCAGACAGTCTAGCAAGGGCTAGAAGTAAGGCTAAGCCAGCATAAATATCTGTAAAAAAACTGGGCAAACATCTAATGCAATATTCATTCATTTCATTTAAGTGAAAACAACCAACGAATAAATTGGGTGTAGTTCAGTATTGCAAGGTCAAGCGATGTCTTATCACGAAATCTTTTAGAATCTGCTTTTAATACAACTTACTTTTCATTGTAATTTCAATGTTAGTCGTGGCCTTTTTCATTTAGACCCTTGTATTTGTAACATGTTTAAGAATGACCTCAAAGATATAATTACAGACTTAAATAAAAATCAGTTGCCTTGAGTTATTCTTCGTTGTAATGTATGTCTAACCTGTATTGTGAATATGTATTGTGAACATGGTTTTGTTTACCAAAGTTCTGAACAGCTGTCACCTATAATTCTTTAATTGTCTTTTCCTTGTATCTGAGATGGTTATCTTAAACTTTTAATCGCACCCATTGTTTATGCTTGTTTGGGAAGGTTACTCTTCTTCCAGTGTGTCGGATTCTAGGTACTAATCTCTTTATAATCCTTACCTGTCAGTTATACGAATCTTCTTGTTTTGTCTTTTGTCCCATGTATTGTCAGTTCTGCTTAGTAAAGGACATGGAAACGTCGAAAGGTCTCGCAGTTTACTCCTTCGTTTATTTTTCCTTCGTGGCATATATCTTTATTTATGGATTTATCATGTTCCTGACTTTTGTGATTCATTATTATAATATATATATATATATATATATATATATATATATATATATATATATATATATATATATATATATATATATATATATAGAATTTGGACATGTCAGATACATGTATATATATGTATATATATATATATATTAATATAGAATTTGGACATGTCAGTCGTATTTCATGAGGCTTTTGACATGATGGTTGAATTTGTGTTAATTTAGGTAACCACTTACCTACACATCTGCAGTGTCATTTTTCCTTTTATTGACATATTGTGTAAATGTGTTTCTGCCATTCTACACTATAAGTTTGTAATTTGTTACGTGTATAGTGCTTTGTAGTACTTGTCTTTTGATCGGTGGTGATTAATGATTTTCCTTGGCATAAGTATGATCATAGATTTCTTGAAATGTGAGTTTCATGTCCGTTGTTTGCCGTAGTATTTGTTTTTATGTGCAGAATTCAGAGGTGTTCATTCTCTCTGGCTTGTACTGAGTTTGTGTCTGAGATCACTTTCCTAGAGGGAAAGAAATTGTTCAAGGAGAATGATGCACGGGAGTCTTCTGTTCCCATGCATACATGTTTCCTGTTAGTGACACAAAGACAACCCCAAAACCCAAGAGCCACAGAAAGCTTTCTGGCTTTCCCTGGGCATTCTGGAACAGCCTTCCTTGTTTTCCTTCCTTGATCATTTGCTTTCATCCACATGTCTTCACACATTTTGGTGTTTCAAGATCCCTTGAGAGTGGATTTGGCTTCCCCTCAAGATTATGCCTGTGAATCTGCTGATGTACCTTTTCTTCTGATATAGCTGCTTTGACAGTTTCCAGATGGTATCCATTCAGGGATGTTCGCCTTATCTGTGGATGTTGGAGAGGTTGAGGTGACCCAAGTATGAGAGAGGTTGAAGAAGTGCTCCTCTGGTTCATCATCCTCCTCCTTATCCCTCATAGCCTTCTTCATCCTCTTCCTTACCTTCTATGTCGTCTTTCTCGCTGGACCATAGGAAACATAGGAAGGCCTGGAAGCCCAACCTCCAGAGTCAATCTTGGTAATCAGTTTTCACTTGATTGTCATTCCTGGTGTTAGCAGGGGATGGGGATTGTGAGGGGTGTTTTGGTTCATTGATTTGCCCAAGACTATTTTTCGTTGTATGGGTTCACCCATGATTGCTCCTTTGTGCATGGCACTGGATCTCTCAAGTCACCCTTGTGCATTTCTTGGGAGAGAAGGAGATACGTTTACTCAGCTTGTGCTCAAATTTCTTTGGATATGCATAGGAAGAGTCCACAATTTCCTGGACCCCCAATCTTGCTGGGGTTGCCACAAATGAAGTCAGGAGACCTTTTATAACCCGTCACTCTGTAGCGGAATGACCATACTCCCATGTAAACCACTGGCTCAGCTTACTCTGCTACTAGGCCAGAGCGCATGGTATGGTGCTACCCAGTCCCACGAGGGGACTGACCTTGGGTAGACAGTGTGTGCTCCTGATCACTGTATTTGGGTGGTAGGGCCAGCCTGACTGGTTCTGCTCCTGTGGAATGATGCAGACAATCAAGGCTATTGCAGACAGTAGAGGTTACTGCATGCTGTCACCTCTGTGGCCTATGATCATGACTTTGTATGTGTCCCATCCCAGGTGTTTGTCTTGATCACCAAAGCAGAAGCAACAATGGACTACCATGTTTCACTCCACTTCTGTGGAAGGGCCAGTTCACCCTATAACAGATTCTACTGAATCTAACTGTCCCTTGCCCATAGAGCCTGTACAATTCTGAATTACTTTTGTTTTTGTCCATATCAATTTTAGTTTATGCTGTAAAGGGGGGGCTCTAATTTCGAAACACCTTTTATTCTATATAGTCATGTATCCCCTGTAGAATAATTGTATGGTTCTTGCACCCTCCCAGTGGGGCATGGCTCCTGCTGATACCGCCTGTCAACACCGTTTGCACGACACCCTTACGACTTCATGGTAAGGGTTTACCCATGTCAAAGCAAAAAGAACAGTTGACCTAACGTTCTGTTATAAGGATTTAACACTGAATTATATTTTTTTTTGTCTTGAAAAATCAGTATATGTAAAATAAAGTACAATTTCAGAGAACAGTTCATTTACAGTTTTACCAGTTCCAGCTAAAAGTAGCACCTGGGTGTACAGTGTTGTTAACACAAACACACATACACACACACACTATATATATATATATATATATATATATATATATATATATAATATATATATATATATATATATATATATATATAGTGTGTGTGTATGTGTATATATATATATATATATATATATATATATATATATATATATATATATATATATATATATATATATATATATATATATATATATATATATATACATATATATATATACATATATATATATATATATATATATATATATATATATATATATGTGTGTGTGTGTGTAAATGTAATATCCACAATGCCCTCAACTTCTCTAGTTGTTTTGCTCTTTTTTGGATACGAATATGAAGAAATCATGATGTCTGGTAGCACAGAGTCAATAGGGACTCTTGGCTAGAATATTTAAGTAATGAACTTGTATTGCAAGAGTTACTTATGTCCGTTAGTCACATAAATTTACTGATTAAATTGTCTATTTGTGATTGTATTAGTGACCATGGGTAACCCCTTATCATCTTTCCTTTCAAACTTATATATGGATTTTATTTTAAAGATAGCACCTCCCGAAATATTACACGTTGTCCCCTTAAATGGTTCAGATATTTAGCTGTCATCTAGTAGTCTTACCTGTTGGTATCGATGTAAAAGATTTATTGCCAAAATTGAATAATGTAGTGCCGTCCATAAAATTCACTGTTAAAATTAAAAATAACAATGTTATCCCTTTCCTAGATGTATTAATACATACAGTCTTTCCAATGTAAATTCAGTATTTATAAGAAACCCACAAATAATCTAACATATGTACATTTTTATTCTGGCCACCATCTTAATATTAAAATTTCATTTTTTTCTTCCATGTTCTTACATGCTTTGTCCACGATAACTTGACCAATAATTAGAATACATAAAAAAGATAGGAAATGATCTCTGATACCCCAACCTCAGAATTAATGATTTTTATTATCAAAAATGTTCAGCAAATATTGTTTTTTATACTGTTGTAATTAATGAAAAATAAACCCTGAAAATGTACATAGCTTACTTTACTTTTGTGAATTTTAAACCATAAAATCAGTATTTAAATCTTTTAATGTTAATGTTGTGGTCTCTTATAACAATACAATTAAAGGTTAGGTAATTAAGAATAGTCCGGAAACAAATGACAACATCATTTTCAATATTCCTTGTAAGGATTGCCTGTCTTTTTATATTGGTCAATCAAGCAAACGATTTAGATGTACGAGTAAAACAACATATGAATTCAGTTAGAACAGCCTAGACATCAAATGCATTATTTATCCTTCTGAGCGAAAAATCTCATCGTATAAGTTGGGGCGATAGCTCCGTAATTGCTAGGTCTAATGATTATATTTCAAGAAATTTACTGGAATCAGCAATTATACAAATCACTAATAAAAAAACCTAAATCTTAGTCTGGGAGTGTACCAATTGGACCCATCTATTTGTAAAATGTTTATGAAGGACCTTAAAATAAATGGATTAACTACTAATTAATTAGTTCCACATGTTTTTATTTTTTTTTCTCTCTCTCTCTCTCATGCTCGCTATATTTATATCATACGTTTTTTTCTCACTCATTGTCTGAACCCTTTTGTAAATTTCATGTTACTAATACAAAGTGTATTGTTTTTCGAATTACATTGCTTATGACCAGTGTGTTTGACCGCACCGCTCTTAAATCCTTAATCTAGCTTTTAGGATTTTACTAAATTTGTACTGTCCATTCGTATATGCCTCTTTGTTTTCAAAATGTATTGTTTTCTGACTAAATCACCCTGTGACCGCGTTCGTTTTATCGTTTAGTTAAAGTGGATTGGACCTTTTGTTAATCCTGTAAAGTCTGTTTGTTTATGCTTACCTGTACGGTTTCTCTCTTTGTTCTGATCAGTCATGCCTATAGGAAAGGGTCGTTAAGACCGATAGATCTCGGCAGTTCTTGTTTTATCATTTTCCCCTCTGTGGCGTTATCTTTATTTATACATACCATCACGTTTTTACATATATCGTGATCAAGTTATTCATATATATATATATATATATATATATATATATATATATATATATATATATGTGTGTGTGTGTATATATATATATATACTATATATATATATATATTATATATATATATATATATATATATATATATATATATATATATATATATAGCCAGAAATCCAAGCGCTTTCGTCTTTACTAAGACATTGTCAAGGAACGAATGAAATACAGTTGGAAAGAAAGTTATCAATTAAACAAAAAGATCCAGAATACCAGATGGTTAATTGTCAAAAGGGTAAAAATCAAAGAGATAATCCAGGATTATCGGATATCACACGGTCACAAACTTACACATAGATTTAACCCGAACAGAAACTACAACGTATCCATAGTCCAAACATGTACAAACTGAATATATTAATTTTGTTGCCTATATTTATCTACAACTTTTTTCATTATGAAGGCATCGAGTTTAAATAAACCAAGACTTAAATTTAGAACATTTCCATTATTTGACGTGATAAAACAAGATTCAATGATATTCCTTTTAACTGTGTCATTACATGGGATTAAGGCTCTTGCTTGACTCCAGTCAATAGGATGATCTAAATCTCTCATATGTACGAATAATGCATTCGATATTTGTCCAGTTGCCACAGAATATTGGCGCTGTTTGAGTCGTTGTGAAAGAGATTTACCGGGTTATCTGTAATAGACTTCACACTTTTTGCAAGGAATTTCATATATGCAGCCTGGAAGATCTTTAGGAAAATTTCTTTATTACTAAACTCTTGCTGAAAACAATATTTATGTTAAAAAGCTTTAAAATTCTAGGAATTTCTAAAAACCTTTCATCATAGGGTAATTTTAGAATGTTATGCTTACTAAATTCAAGTTTGTCATTAGTTAAATAAAATGTTTTTCTAGCTCTTTTCCATGCCATATCTACAAAAGTCTTTGGGTATTTAAGTTTCAAGGCAATATCATAAATAGTTTTAATCTCAGAGTCAATAAACTGCGGGCTACAGACACGTAAAGCCCTTGGGAGCAATCCAGAACAAACAGAGAATTTAACATTTTGATGGTGATTGGAGTAGTAATGAACAAAAGAGGCAATGTTAGTTGATTTCCGAAAGACTGAAAAGGTGAAATTTCTATCATTTCTATGGACAGTTACATCAAGAAAATTCAAATTACAATTTTTTTTCTTTTTCTTCCTCTACAGTAAATTTTATAGAAGGGACTAATTATTGAGCTTAATAAGAATTCCTGGAGAACAGAAAGTTTTGTCTCAAAAAATTCCATGTAAATATTGCTAAAGACAGGAGATAAGGTATTACCCATAGCCATGCCAGACGTTTGTACAAAAAATTCCCCATTAAAACAAAATTTACTATCTTTGATACATAACCTTATGAGACTAATGTGGTTTGCTACAGTTAAGGGAATATCATAACGTTCTAATTCATCCTCCAAAAATTCAGGTCAATCTACAGGCACTTATGTAAATAAAGAGACACCATCAAAACTAACCGTACTAAAATCAAAATTCAAATTTAAACTTTTCAGTTTGTTTAATAAAATCGATATTGTTTTCTTACATTCGTAGAAGAAATGTTCCTACCAAAGGTGCAAGAATTTTTAGAAGCCATTTAGATAAGTTATATGACTCAAACAGCACCAATATTCTGTGGGAACTAGACAAATATCGAATGCATTATTCGTACATATGAGAGATTTAGATTATCCTATTGACTAGAGTCAAGCAAGAGCCTTAATCCCATGTAATGACACAGTTTAAAAGGAATATCATTGAATCTTGTTTCATCAAGTCAAATAATGGAATTGTTCTAAATTTAAGTGTTGGTTTATTTAACCTCGATGCCTTCATAATGAAAAATGTAGATAAATATAGGCAACTAAATTAATAAATTCATTTTTACATGTTTTGGACTATATGGATACGTTGTAGTTTTCTGTTACGGTTAAATCTATGTGTAAGTTTTGTGACCGTGTGATATCCGATAATCCTGGATTATCTCTAATTTTTACCCTTTTGACAATTAACCATCTGGTATTCTTGATCTTTTGTTTAATTGCTAACTTTTTTTCCAACTGTATTTCATTCGTTCCCTGACAATGTCTTAGTGAAGACGAAAGCGCTTGGATTTCTACCTATCATTTTCCTGTGGTATTCGCTTATTTAAGGAAGTCACGTGCATCTACTGTGAGTTTTTAAGCAAATATATATATATATATTATATATATATATATATTTTATAATTATATAGATATATATATATGGTATATATATGTGTATATATATATATATATATATATATATATATATATATATATATATATATATATATATATATACATATATACATACACATACATATATACATACATAAACCAAAAGGCGTAGAGGAAACCTTATTCGCACTGCGGTGTCTCGAGACCAATGTCTCATCATCCAGGCTGAAATGTAAGATAAAAAACTCACTTATAATACAGCATAACAAATTATTATTTATTTTTTGTTTTGACATGCAGAACACATTGGATAAAGAAATACAAAGCGATGTACGACATTGAAATGCAAATTACTCAACAAAAATAAGATTATTAAAGTTAAGAGTAGTAAAAAAGAGGACAACCTTGTTTCAATGACGTTCGGTAGCTGTATGGGAAAATGCACCGAAAGTAAACGATATGTACGTACAAGGGAACAATGAAGAGTGGTTGTTTAAGGTGAGAACTAGTTTCTTATAGTTAGAGATTCTAATATTGGAAGGTGGTGTTCTTATGGACTTGATAATGATGTCTTGAAATCCTTATAATTTGCATTATTTTTACAAAACTTCCCATAATTCCTAATATTACATAGTTCCGGGTTGGATAGTTTACACCCTGTACGGAAACAAATACACATATGGGCGTCACGTCTCACCTTAAGCAAGCGGCGCGTGTTCCCAAAGTAAAAGTCTGCCTATTGCATCGGCAGCAAGTATGAAAATTGACAACGCTGGATTGCATTATGGGGTGGGGTGGGGGGCGGGGGGTTGGGGGTGGGGGGTAATCTGTCTTTATGACGCAACGTATTACCGTTAGTCCTAGGGTTCATTAAGATAAACTTAACATCAACAGCTGGAAAATATTTGATTAAGATTCTCCTTAAGTGAGGTCAAAAAGAGGTGCCATATATATAAGGAAATCGTATTTAATC
This sequence comes from Macrobrachium nipponense, assembly GCF_015104395.2. Lineage (NCBI taxonomy): Eukaryota > Metazoa > Arthropoda > Malacostraca > Decapoda > Palaemonidae > Macrobrachium > Macrobrachium nipponense. Next base: position 6,583,713 of record NC_061106.1, on the reverse strand, counting down.
TTGAGTTTTCGGGCCAAATGTATAGCTACTGGAGGATGAAATGAAATTTCCAGAGTTTTCCTGACATATTTCATAAATAGATTAGGAGGATAACAATCTGATTCTAAAAAATCGTAAATAATTCCGATTTCTTTGTGGAAAAGACTCCAATCAGAAGTTAATGCCATGGCTCTGTGGTGGATGGTAGATAATGAATTTAATTTAAATTTGAAAAAAAACAAAAATTATAAAAGTTAAGACCAAGGCCTGTGAACGTTGCCTTTCGGAAAATACCTGTGTGAAAACGGTCGTCATCACTAATGACAATCGTGTCAAAAAAAGGTAGTTGGTTATTGTTTTCCAATTCATATGTAAATTTAATATTGGAATGTAAAGAATTGGCATATTGTAGGAACGAGTCACAGTGCAAATGGTCCTTAAAAAAGAACACAAGTGTCATCCACATATCGGCGATAAAATGACGGTTTAAAAGAGGAGGGGCAACTGTCCAGCAGCTCTCTCTCAAATTTTATGTGCAATTTGGTTGGTTACCCATCCCCCCACCCTCAACTTGCACGTATACCTCATCATTAAAAACAAAGGCAGTGTCTTGCACTGCCAACTCTAATAACTTCTTAAAGTCAGAACGGTTAAAACCATGGTGAACACATCCGTCATCAGTAAAAGTAGTGTGTGAAAAAACCCAATTGTTTCCTCCACGGGTATATTAGTAATTAAAGATTCTATGTCAAAGCTATCCATGATAAAATCGGAAACCTGACACAAAAGGCTTTTTTTTATATTCTAAGGAATTAGAAAGACTACGTTCATTATTAAAGAAGCTTTCCAGTATATATATATATATATATATATATATATATATATATATATATATATATATTTATATATATATATATATATATATATATATATATAGATATATATATATATATATATATATATATATATATATATATATATATATAATATATATATATATATATATAGATATATATAGTGTGTGTGTGTGTATTTAGATGTATTTCACATAGGAAAATTAAAATGATATGTCTCAGAAAATGGCCAACAGTGAAAAAAAACGAAGAGAAAAAAATACGGGTATATTAACCATATCAGGAACTAAAGTTGAATGAAACTGTCATTACATACGAAGACCACATCCTGAATCCAAGAGGATTAATACAGAAATATTAATCGATAAACTACTGCGACTGAAAGAAGAACGCAAAATTGAACTTAAAGAGTGCATCGCTGAATTACTGGGTGAGGCCAATAGAACACTTGTTATCTACTTTAGCCACATACTCAGCCCACAGCTAAAGAAAGCAGCAAAAGAACTGAGAGAAAACGAAACTATAATAATACGCAAGGAGATAAAAACTGCAGTGTACGTCATAATGAATAGAGAGGAATACAACAAAATGGATAGTATACTAGTGATGAGAATAAGTTTCAGCCACCTAAAAAAGACCCCAACAAATGACCTCAAAAAGAAAATGATGAGACTAACAGAAAAAGCGAACAAAGAACAGAGAACAGTAAGCTTTCCAAAAATCATCGGAGACTTCGCACAGGGAAACCCGCTACGGCTCATTATATCCCAAATGACATCCCCCACGTATAAAGTGGCAAAGAAATTGAAACGAAAATTATAACGCCGTACATTCCTTCAACGTTCTCGCTAAAATCATGGACGGAATTCATCGATCTACTGCAAGCCACACACCCGACGAAGGCAGCATACCTGGACGTCGAAAGTTTATTACAAATCATCATGGACAAGATATACCGCTCTTGAGAAACCACCATTACCGATACCCGAAGAGATTATAAAGAGATGCTAGAAGCATGTACAAAGGAAGCCCCATTCTTCTCACATAGGGGCGAAATATATCGCAAAAGGACGGTGTATCAATGGGTTACCCCCTTGGGGTTCTTTTTGCAAACGCATACATGGCACACACAGAAGAGGTCACCTTTGAAGAACACCCAAACCCAGAATCTACGGGAGATATATTGATGATATCTTCATCACAACAAAGGGCGAAAATGACATAGATGAATTGGTAAATAAACTCCGAGCAAATTCTGCATTAAATTTTACGGTAGAAATAAGTGATGAGAAAATGCTCCGTTTCTTGGACGCACTTGTGACCCTAAAAAACAACAAATACAATACCACCGTATACACTAAGAAGCCAGATGCTGGGAGATGTTAAAATGGAAGAGGAGAATGCCCTGGTGCATATAAACGATCTGTGGTAAATGCATACATAAAACGCGCCATAACGCACTGTTCAACGTGGAAAACCGACCGACGAAGAAATCACAGAGTTCAATGCTGCTCACAAATAACGGCTACCCAGATGACATGATCCAACAAGTGGTCAAAAAAAGAGATTAGAGGATTTCCATAACCCGACCCCGAGGGACAACACACAAGACAAAAACAAAAAGAATTAGTGATATACCACCAAGATATACAACAAACACCACGAAGAAGAAAGGAAAGCCATCCTTGGTATACTGCGAAGAGGAACCACCCCCCTAGCGCCAGGTTGACTCTGGTATAGTATACAAGTTTGTCTGTGCTGACGAGCAATGTCAGTCCCCCCCAAAAATGCTATATCGGACACACAACCACTACATTGAAACGACGCATGCAGGCCTATGGAAACCAAGGCGCCATTCACCAGGACTTTGTAGATACCCACAATAAAAAACCATCCTTACAAGAACTTCTCACAAACACCAAAATAATACACAAGGAAGGCAACTACAACCGTTATTGATATTAGAAGCAGTCAGCATCGCTATGCAACGCCCCACCCCAACCTTAACATCCAACGCAAGGCAGAAAGATCCTTGTCCTCGTGTAGGAGGCAGCCCTTCAACCGCGTGGAACAAGACCACCACACGCGGACAGGAACGCACAATGACATTCAGTAAATTAAACATATATGTAATTAATATATATTTATGTATAATGTGTATATAATAACTTATTTTCAACTTTTGATATAATTTCTGTTGTTAACATATTTATTTATTTGTCTTATTTTATGTTTCACTATAGTCTTTTGTAAATACTTAAATTAGGTCTTTGGCAACTGCACTACCTTTCCGTCCTCATGACGTCACAAAACGCATGCAGGTTCATATTTGTATAATACGGGCTGCTCTACGAGCAAGAGCCCGTGCTGGCACAAGGCCAGCTTAATCTCAAACAACATATTTGTATCATATCTATGGGCTGCTCTTGAGCAAGAGCCCGTGCTGGCATAAAGCCAGCTTAATCATAAACAACTATTTGTATCAGTACGCTTGATAACGTCAATACGTATAGGTTGACGAAACAGCTGTCGCGTGTAAAAATACTGGAGTAAATGGAAGAACCCCATTATGTGTCCATTAGTAACCTGAACAATGAAGTGAAGAAAATAATTAGAAAATATGAAGCAATTTCAAAAAAGCTGGTTAACAGTGAAAAAGCCATTCTAATCATGGAATATAT
>NC_061106.1:6540296-6579699 GCF_015104395.2 Macrobrachium nipponense | reverse complement strand
ATATATTCCATGTCTCATTCTATCCCTCCCTTCCTGTCCAACAGAAGTGGGCTTGCCTAGAAATGTTTGCTTAATTTACATTCCAGACTTTTTGTCCGGTTATAACGCTGAAACACCTAGGGTACAAGATATCACTGGCACCACATTGGGCCGATGTATGGATACTAACACACACACACACATACATACATACATACATACTATATATATATATATATATATATATACATATATATATACATATATATACACATTTATATACATATATATGCATACATACATACATACATACATCATACATACATACATACATACATATATATAATATAATTAATATATATATATATTTATAAATTATTATACTATATATATACCATTTATATACATTATATATGCTATACCATACCTACAATATAAATTACTCATACATATTATAATATATATATAATATATATATATATATATATATATATATTCATTGATTAGAATGGCTTTTTCTCTGTTAACCAGCTTTTTTGAAATTGCTTCATATTTTCTAATTATTTTCCTCACTTCATTGTTCAGGTTACTAATGACAAATAATGGGGTTCTTCCATTTACTCCAGTATTTTTACACGCGACAGCTGTTTCGTCAACCTATACGTATTGACGTTATCAAGCGTACTGATATAAATAGTTGTTTAAGATTAAGCTGGCTTTATGCCAGCACGGGCTCTTGCTCAAGAGCAGCCCGTAGATATGATACAAATATGTTGTTTGAGATTAAGCTGGCCTTGTGCCAGCACGGGCTCTTGCTCGTAGAGCAGCTCGTATTATACAAATATGTTGTTGTTGTTGTTGAAGATTAAGCTGGCTTTATGCCAGCACGGGCTCTTGCTCACAGAGCAGCCCGTAGCAAGTACAAAAATATTAACCTGCATGCGTTTTGTGACGTCATGAGGACGGAAAGGTAGTGCAGTTGCCAAAGACCTAGTTTTAATAAGTATTTACAAAAGACTATAGTGAAACATAAAATAAGACAAATAAATAAGTATGTTAACAACAGAAATTATATCAAAAGTTTTAAAATAAATTATTATATACACATTATACATAAATATATATTAATTACGTATATGTTTAATTTACTTAATATCATTGTGCGTTCCTGTCCGCGTGTGGTGGTCTTGTTCCACGCGGTTGACGGGCTGCCTCCTACACGAGGACAAGGATCTTTCTGCCTTGCGTTGGATGTTAAGGTTGGGGCGTTGCATGGCGATGCTGACTGCTTCTGATATCAATAAACGGTTGTAGTTTCCTTCCTTGTGTATTATTTTGGTGTTTGTGAGAAGTTCTTGTAAGGATGGTTTTTTATTGAGGGTATCTACAAAGTCCTGGTGAATGGCGCCTTGGTTTCCATAGGCCTGCATGCGTCGTTTCAATGTAGTGGTTGTGTGTCCGATATAGCATTTTTGGGGGGGACTGACATTGCTCGTCAGCACAGACAAACTTGTATACTATACCAGAGTCAACCTGGCGCTAGGGGGGTGGTTCCTCTTCGCAGTATACCAAGGATGGCTTTCCTTTCATCTTCGTGGTGTTTGTTGTATGATATCTGATGGTATATCACTAATTCTTTGTCTTTGTCTTGTGTGTTGTCCCTCGGGGTCGGGTTATGGAAATCCTCTAATCTCTTTTTGACCACTTGCTGGATCATGTCATCTGGGTAGCCGTTATTTGTAAGCAGCAGTTGAACTCTGTTGATTTCTTCGTCAGTCGGTTTCCACGTTGAACAGTGTGTTATGGCGCGTTTTATGTATGCATTTACCACAGATCGTTTATATGCATCAGGGCATTCTCCTCTTCCATTTAAACATCTCCCAGCATCTGTCTTCTTAGTGTATACGGTGGTATTGTATTTGTTTTTTAGGGTCACAAGTACGTCCAAGAAACGGAGCATTTTCTCATCACTTTTTTCTACCGTAAAATTTAATGCAGAATTTGCTCGGAGTTTATTTACTAATTCATCTATGTCCTTTTCGCCCTTTGTTGTGATGAAGATATCATCAATATATCTCCCGTAGATTCTGAGTTTTGGGTGTTCTTCAAAGGTGACCTCTTCTGTGTGTGCCATGTATGCGTTTGCAAAAAGAACCCCAAGGGGATAACCCATTGATACACCGTCCTTTTGCCAATATATTTCGCCCCTATGTGAGAAGAATGGGGCTTCCTTTGTACATGCTTCTAGCATCTCTTTTATAATCTCTTCGGGTATCGGTAATGGTGGTTTCTCAGAGCGGTATATCTTGTCCATGATGATTTGTATTGTTTCATCCACTGGTACGTTAGTAAATAAACTTTCGACGTCCAGGTATGCTGCCTTCGTCGGGTGTGGTGTCTTGCAGTAGATCGATGAATTCCGTCGATGATTTTAGCGAGAACGTTGAAGGAATGTACAGCGTTATAATTTCGTTCAATTTCTTTGCCACTTTATACGTGGGGGATGTCATTTGGGATATAATGGGCCGTAGCTTTCGGGTTTCTCTGTTGTGGATCTTGACTGTGCCGTAGCAGTATCCGGGTGCGAAGTCTCCGATGATTTTTGGAAAGCTTACTGTTCTCTGTTCTTTGTTCGCTTTTTCTGTTAGTCTCATCCTTTTCTTTTTGAGGTCATTTGTTGGGTCTTTTTTAAGTGGCTGAAACTTATTCTTATCACTTAGTATATTATCCATTTTGGTGTTGTATTCCTCTCTATTCATTATGACGTACACTGCAGTTTTATCTCCTTTGCGTATTATTATAGTTTCGTTTTCTCTCAGTTCTTTTGCTGCTTTCTTTAGCTGTGGGCTGAGTATGTGGCTAAAGTAAATACCAAGTGTTCTATTGGCCTCACCCAGTAATTCAGCGATGCACTCTTCAAGTTCAATTTTGCGTTCTTCTTTCAGTCGCAGTAGTTTATCGATTAATATTTCTGTATTAATCCTCTTGGATTCAGGATGTGGTCTTCCTATGTAATGACAGTTCATTCAACTCTATTCCTGATAGGTTAATATACCCGGCTTTTTTCTCTTCGTTTTTCACTGTTGGCCATTTTCTGAGACATACCATTTTAATTTTCCTATGTGAAATACAACTGAATACATAATATATATACATATATATATATATATATATATATATATATATATATATATATATATAACTGGAAAGCTTCTTTAATAATGAACGTAGTCTTTCTAATTCCTTAGAATATAAAAAAAAAAGCATTTTGTGTCAGGATTCCGATTTAATCATGGATAGCTTTGACATAGAATCTTTAATTACCAATATACCCGTGGAGGAAACAATTGGGTTTTTTCACACACTACTTTTACTGATGACGAATGTGTTCACCATGGTTTTAACCGTTCTGACTTTAAGAAGTTATCAGAGTTGGCAGTGCGGGACACTGCCTTTGTTTTTAATGATGAGGTATACGTGCAAGTTGAGGGTGGGGGGCATGGGTAACCAACCAAATTGCACACAAAATTTGAGAGAGAGCTGCTGGACAGTTGCCCCTCTTCTTTTATCGCCGATATGTGGATGACACTTTTGTTCTTTTTTAAGGACCATTTGCACTGTGACTCGTTCCTACAATATGCCAATTCTTTACATTCCAATATTAAATTTACATATGAATTGGAAAACAATAACCAACTACCTTTTTTAGACACGATTGTCATCCGTGATGACGACCGTTTTCACAGGGGTATTTTCCGAAAGGCAACGTTCACAGGCCTTGGTCTTAACTTTTATAATTTTTTTTTTTAATTTAAATTAAATTCATTATCTACCATCCACCACAGAGCCATGGCATTAACTTCTGATTGGAGTCTTTTCCTCAAAGAAATCGGAATTCTTTACGATTTTTTAGAATCAGATTGTTATCCTCCTAATCTATTTATGAAATATGTCAGGAAAACTCTGGAAATTTCATTTCATTTGGCCCGAAAACTCAAGTTTAAATACGATTTCCTTATATATATGGCACCTCTTTTTGACCTCACTTAAGGAGAATCTTAATCAAATATTTTCCAGCTGTTGATGTTAAGTTTATCTTAATGAACCCTAGGACTAACGGTAATACGTTGCGTCATAAAGACAGATTACCGACCCCACCCCCCGACCCACCCCATAATGCAATCCAGCGTTGTCAATATTCATACTTGCTGCCGATGCAATAGGCAGACTTACTTTGGAAACACGCGCCGCTTGCTTAAGGTGAGACGTGACGCACATATGGGTATTTGTTTCCGTACAGGGTGTAAACTATCCAACCTTGAACTATGTAATATTAGGAATCATGGGAAGTTTTGTAAAAATAATGCAAATTATAAGGATTTCAAGATATTATTATCAAGTCCATAAGAACACCACCTTCAAACATTAGAATCTCTAGCTATAAGAAACTATACTCTGTTTTTTTTCATCTGTCCACCTGCCTGTGGTGTTTTTGTATGGTAACACTGCGTCCCGGGCTTTAGATAGTTACGCTATGTGTAAGTTTTAGGTAAATAAAAGGATATGTGGGCGTACATTTGCAACTGAAAAGTGTTTTAATAATTTACTGTATGCGAATTACACCGTTAATATTCGAAATAGGATATTATTCTAATCGTTGAATGTAAGCTGAATGTAACTATCTAAAGCCCGGGACGCAGTGTTGCCATACAAAAACACTACAGGCGGATGGACAGATGAAAAAGACAGATGAAAAAAACAGAGTATAGTTCCCACGTTAAACAACCACTCTTCATTTGTTCCCTTGTACGTACATATCGTTTACTTTCGGTGCATTTTCCATACAGCTACCGAACGTCATTGAAACAAGGTGTCTTTTTTACTACTCTTAACTTTAATAATCTTATTTTTGTTGAGTAATTTGCATTTCAATGTCGTATATCGCTTTGTATTTCTTTATCCAATGTGTTCTGCATGTCAAAAACAAAAATAAATAATAATTTGTTATGCTGTATTATAAGTGAGTTTTTTTTATCTTACATTTCAGCCTTGATGATGAGACATTTGTCTCGAGACACCGCAGTACGAATAAAGTTTTCCTCTACGCCTTTTGGTTTATGTATGTGTGTATATACTATATAAATATATATATATATAATATATATATATTATATTAATATATATATATATTATATATATTTGCTTAAAAACTCACAGTAGATGCACGTGACTTCCTTAAATAAGCGAATACCACAGGGAAATGATAGGTAGAAATCCAAGCGCTTTCGTCTTTACTAAGACATTGTCAGGGAATGAATGAAATACAGTTGGAAAAAAGTTAGCAATTAAATAAAAAGATCAAGAATACCAGATGGTTAATTGTCAAAAGGGTAAAAATTAAAGAGATAATCCAGGATTATCGGATATCACACGGTCACAAACTTAAAACATAGATTTAACCGTAACAGAAACTACAACGTATCCATATAGTCCAAAACATGTAAAAACTGAATTTATTAATTTAGTTGCCTATATTTTTCTACAACATTTTTCATTATGAAGGCATCGAGGTTAAATAAACCAAGACTTAAATTTAGAACAATTCCATTATTTGACTTGATGAAACAAGATTCAATGGGATTAAGGCTCTTGCTTGACTCTAGTCAATAGGATAATCTAAATCTCTCATATGTACGAATAATGCATTCGATATTTGTCTAGTTCCCACAGAATATTGGTGCTGTTTGAGTCATATAACTTATCTAAATGGCTTGTAAAAATTCTTGCACCTTTGGTAAGAAAAATTTCTATTACGAATGTAAGAAAACAATATCGATTTTATTAAACACACTGAATAGTTTAAATTTGAATTTTGATTTTAGTATGGTTAGTTTTGATGTTGTCTGTATTTACATAAGTGCCTGTAGATTTACTTGAATTTTTGGTGGATGAATTTCTTAGAACGTCATGATATTCCATTGACTGTAGCAAACCACATTAGTCTCATAAGGTTATGTATCAAAGATAGTAAATTTTGTTTTAATGGGGAATTTTTTGTACAAACGTCTGGCATGGCTATGGGTAATCTCTTCTCTCCTGTCCTTAGTAATATTTACATGGAATTTTTTCAGACAAAACTTTCTTTTCTCCAGGAATTCCTTATTAATCTCAATAATTTAGTCCCTTCTATAAAATTTACTGTAGAGGAAGAAAGAAATTGTAATTTGAATTTTCTTGATGTAACTGTCCATAGAAATGATAGAAATTTCACGTTTTCAGTCTTTCGGAAATCAACTAACATAGCCTCTTTTGTTCATTACTACTCCAATCACCATCAAAATGTTAAATTCTCTGTTTGTTCTGGATTGCTCCCAAGGGCTTTACGTGTCTGTGGCCCGCAGTTTATTGACTCTGAGAATAAAACTATTTATGATATTGCCTTGAAACTTGAATACCCAAGGACTTTTGTAGATATGGCATGGAAAAGAGCTAGAAAAACATTTTATTTAACTAATGACAAACTTGAATTTAGCAAGCATAACCTTCTAAAACTACCCTATGATGAAAGGTTTTTAGAAATTCCTAGAACTTTAAAGCTTTTTAACATAAATGTTGTTTTCAGCAAGAGTTTAGTAATAAAAAAAATTTCCTAAAGATCTTCCCGGTTGCATATATGAAATTCCTTGCAAAAATCTCTTTCACAACGACTCAAAAGTGCCAATATTCTGTGGCAACTGGACAAATATCAAATGCATTATTCGTACATATGAGAAATTTAGATCATCCTATTGACTGGAGTCAAACAAGAGCCTTAATCCCATGTAATGACACAGTTAAAAGGAATATCATTGAATCTTGTTTTATCACGTCATATAATGGAAATGTTCTAAATTTAAGTCTTGGTTTATTTAAACTCGATGCCTTCATAATGAAAAAAGTTGTAGATAAATATAAATAACAAAATTAATATATTCAGTTTGTACATGTTTGGACTATGGATACGTTGTGGTTTCTGTTAGGGTTAAATCTATGTGTAAGTTTGTGACCGTGTGATATCTCATAATCCTGGATTATCTCTTTGATTTTTACCCTTTTGACAATTAACAATCTGGTATTCTGGATCTCTTTGTTTAATTGATAACTTTCTTTCCAACTGTATTTCATTCGTTCCTTGACAATGTCTTAGTAAAGACGAAAGCGCTTGGATTTCTGGCTATCATTTTCCTGTGGCATTCGCTTTTATATATATATATAGTATATATATATATATATATATATATATATATATATGTGTGTGTGTGTGTGTGTGTGTGAATAACTTGATCACGATATATATAAAACGTGATGCTATGTATAAATAAAGATAATGCCACAGAGGAAAATGATAAAACAAGAACTGCCGAGATCTATCAGTCTTAACGACCCTTTCCTATAGGCAAGACTGATCAGAACAAAGAGAGAAGCAGTACAGGTAAGCATATACAAACAGACTATATAGGATTAACAATTGGTCCAATCCACTTTAACTAAACGATAAAACGAACGAGGTCACAGGTGATTTAGTCAGAAAACAATACATTTTGAAAACAAAGAGGCATATACGTCCGGACAAATTTAGTAAAATCCTAAAGGCTAGATTAAGGATTTAAGAGCGGTGCGGTCAAACACACTGGTCATAAGCAATGTAATTCGAAAAACAATACACTTTGTATTAGTAACATGAAATTTACAAAAGGGTTCAGGCAATGAGTGAGAAAAAAACGTATGATATAAATATAGCGAGCATGAGAGAGAGAGAAAAAAATAAATAAAAACATGTGGAACTAATTAATTAATAGTTAATTCATTTATTTTAAGGTCCTTCATAAACATTTTACAAATAGATGGGTCCAATTGGTACACTCCCAGACTAAGATTTAGGTTTTTTATTAGTGATTTGTATAATTGCTGATTCCAGTAAATTTCTTGAAATAGACCTAGCAATTACGGAGCTATCGCCCCAACTTATACGATGAGATTTTTCGCTCAGAAGGATAAATAATGCATTTGATGTCTAGGCTGTTCTAACTGAATGCATATGTTGTTTTATTCGTACATCTAAATCATTTGCTTGATTGACCAACATAAAAAGACAGGCAATCCTTACAAGGAATATTGAAAATGATGTTATTTGTTTCCGGACTATTCTTAATTACCTAACCTTTAATGGTATTGTTATAAGAGACCACAACATTAACATTAAAAGATTTAAATACTAATTTTATGGTTTAAAATTCACGAAAGTAAAGTAAGCTAAGTACATTTTCAGGGGTTTATTTTTCATTAATTACAACAGCATAAAAATATTTGTGAACTTTTTGATAATAAATATCAATTATATGAGGTGGATAGCAGAGATCATTTCCTATCTTTTTTATGTATTCTATCTATTGGTCAAGTTATCGTGAGCAAAGCATGTAAGAACATGGAAGAAAAATTGAAATTTTAATATTAAGATGGTAGCCAGAATAAAAATGTACATATGTTAGATTATTTGTGGGTTTCTTATAAATACTGAATTTACATTGGAAAGATTCTGGAAAGACACTGTATGTATTAATACATCTAGGAAAGGGATAACATTGTTATTTTTAACAGTGAATTTTATGGACGGCACTACATTATTCAATTTTGGCAAAAATAAATCTTTTACATCAATACCAACAGGTAAGACTACTAAGATGACAGCTACATATCTGAACCATTTTAAGGGGACAAGTGTAATATTCGGGAGGTGCTATCTTTAAAAAAAATCCATATATAAGTTTGAAAGGAAAGGTGATAAGGGGTTACCCATGGTCACTAATACAATCACAAATAGACAATTTAATCAGTGAAATTATGTGACTAACGGACATAAGTAATTCTTGCAATACAAGTTCATTACTTAAATATTCTAGCACAGAGTCCCTATTGACTCTGTGCTACCAGACATCATGATTTCTTTCATATTCCGTATCCAAAAAAGAGCAAACAATTAGAGAAGTTGAGGGCATTGTGGATATTACATTTACACACACACACACACACACACACACACACACACACACATATATATATATATATATATATATAATATATATATATATATATATATATAGTGTGTGTGTGTATGTGTGTGTTTGTGTTAACAACACTGTACACCCAGGTGCTACTTCTAGCTGGAACTGGTAAAACTGTAAATGAACTGTTCTCTGAAATTGTACTTTATTTTACATATACTGATTTTCAAGACAAAAAAAATATAATTCAGTGTTAAATCCTTATAACAGAACGTAAGGTCGATTGTTCTTTTTGCTTTGACATGGGTAAACCCTTACCATGAAGTCGTATGGGTGTCGTGTAAATGGTGTTGACAGGCGGTATCAGCAGGAGCTATGCCCCACTGGGAGGGTGCAAGGACCATACAATTATTCTACAGGGGATACATGACTATATAGAATAACAGGTGTTTCGAAATTAGAGCCCCCCCTTTACAGCATAAACTAAAATTGATATGGACAAAAACAAAAGTAATTCAGAATTGCACAGGTTCTGTGGGCAAGGGACAGTTAGATTCAGTAGAATCTTTTATAGGGTGAACTGGCCCTTCCACAGAAGTGGAGGGAAACATGGTAGTCCATTGTTGCTTCTGCTTTGGTGATCAAGACAAACACCTGGGATGGGACACATACACAGTCATGATCATAGGCCACTGAGGTGACAGAATGCAGTTACCTCTACTGTCTGCAATAGCCTTTACTGTCTGCATCATTCCATAGGAGCAGAACCAGTCAGGCTGGCCCTAATACCCAAATAGAGTGATCAGGAGCACACACTGTCTACCCAAGGTCAGTCGCCACGTGGGACTGGGTAGCACCATACCATGGCCTAGTAGTGGAGTAAGCTGAGCCAGTGGTTTACATGGGAGTATGGTCATTCCCTCTACAGTGGTGACAGATTGTAAAAATGTCTCCTGACCATTTGTGGCAACCCCAGCAAGATTAGGGGTCCATGAAATTGTGGACTCTTCCCTATGCATATCCAAAGAAATTTGAGCACAAGCTGAGTAAACGTATCTCCTTCTCTCCCAAGAAATGCACAAGGGTGACTTGAGAGATCCAGTGCCATGCAGAAAGGAGCAATCATGGGTGAACCCATACAACGAAAAATAGTCTTGGGCAAATCAATGAACCAAAACACCCCTCACAATCCCCATCCCCTGCTAACACCAGGAATGACAATCAAGTGAAAACTGATTACCAAGATTGACTCTGGAGGGTGGGCTTCCAGGCCTTCCTATGTTTCCTATGGTCCAGCGAGAAAGACATAGAAGGTAAGGAAGAGGATGAAGAAGGCTATGAGGGATGAGGAGGATGATGATGAACCAGAGGAGCACTTCTTCAACCTCTCTCATACTTGGGTCACCTCAACCTCTCCAACATCCACAGATAAGGCGAACATCCCTGAATGGATACCATCTGGAGCTGTCAAAGCAGCTATATCAGAAGAAAAAGGTACATCAGCAGATTCACAGGCATAATCTTGAGGGGAAGCCAAATCCACTCTCAAGGGATCTTGAAACACCACAATGTGTGAAGACATGTGGATGAAAGCAAATGATCAAGGAAGGAGAACAAGGAGGGCTGTTCCAGAATGCCCAGGGAAGGCCAGAAAGCTTTCTGTGGCTCTTGGGTTTTGGGGTTGTCTTTGTGTCACTAACAGGAAGCATGTATGCATGGGAACAGAAGACTCCCGTGCATCATTCTCCTTGAACAATTTCTTTCCCTCTAGGAAAGTGATCTCAGACACAAACTCAGTACAAGCCAGAGAGAATGAACACCTCTGAATTCTGCACATAAAAACAAATACTACGGCAACAACGGACATGAAACTCACATTTCAAGAAATCTATGATCATTCTTATGCCAAGGAAAATCATTAATCACCACCGATCAAAAGACAAGTACTACAAGCACTATACACGTAACAAATTACAAACTTATAGTGTAGAATGCCAGAAACACATTTACACAATATGTCAATAAAAGGAAAAATGACACTGCAGATGTTTAGGTAAGTGGTTACCTAAATTAACACAAAATCAACCATCATGTCAAAAGCCTCATGAAATACGACTGACATGTCCAAATTCTATATATATATATATATATATATATATATATATATATATATATATATATATATATACATATATATACTGTATATATATATATACATATATATATATATATATATATATATATATATATATATATATATATTGTGTATAACTGAATCACGAAAGTCAGAACGTGATAAATCCATAAATAAAGATATATGCCACAAAGGAAAAATAAACGAAGGAGTACTGCGAGACCTTTCGACGTTTCCATGTCCTTTACTAAGCAGAACTGACATACATGGGACAAAAGACAAAACAAGAAGATTCGTATAACTGACAGATAAGGATTATAAAGAGATTAGTACCTAGAATCCGACAAACCTGGAAGAAGAGTAACCTTCCCAAACAAGCATAAACAATGGGTGCGATTAAAAGTTTAAGATAACCATCTCAGACACAAGGACAAGACAATTAAAGAATTATAGGTGACAGCTGTTCAGAACTTTGGTAAACAAAACCATGTTCACAATACATATTCACAATACAGGTTAGACATACATTACAACGAAGATAACTCAAAGGCAACTAATTTTTATTTAAGTCTGTAATTATATCTTTGAGGTCATTCTTAAACATGTTACAAATACAAGGGTCTAAATGAAAAAAAAAAGGGCCACGACTAACATTGAAATTACAATGAAAAGTAAGTTGTATTAAAGCAGATTCTAAAAGATTTCGTGATAAGACATCGCTTGACCTTGCAATTACTGAACTACCAACCCAATTTATTCGTTGGTTGTTTTCACTTAAATGA
Source organism: Macrobrachium nipponense (assembly GCF_015104395.2). Classification (NCBI taxonomy): domain Eukaryota; kingdom Metazoa; phylum Arthropoda; class Malacostraca; order Decapoda; family Palaemonidae; genus Macrobrachium; species Macrobrachium nipponense. Next base: position 6,567,763 of record NC_061106.1, on the reverse strand, counting down.
ATGAATATTGCATTAGATGTTTGCCCAGTTTTTACAGAATATTTATGCTGGCTTAGCCTTACTTCTAGGCCCTTGCTAGACTGTCTGAGATATAATGAGGGACAATCCATACATGGAATTTTATATATTATGTTGTTGCTTTCTCTGGGGCTATTTTTTATTAACATTCCTTTTAGTGTTGTTATATAGGAGAAAACAAGGTTGACATTAAAAGCTTTTAACAATGATTTAATAGTTTCAAATCCGTTAAAAAAAGGCAAACTGAGAATATTCTTAAAATTTTCTTTCTGTGTGTTACTTACACTATAAAACTTTTTGTGGGCTTTATTATAACAAATATCTAATATATGTGAAGGATAGCATAAATCTTTCCCTATTTTTCTTATGTATTCAATTTCTTTATCCAAATATTGGAGACTGACAATGTGCAATGCTCGTAAAAACATAGAAGAATAAATTGATATTTTTATGTTAAGATGGTGGCCTGAGAAGAAATGAACATAAGTTAAGTTGTTGGTCGGTTTCCTATAAATACTGAATTGACATTTCAATGTAAATTCAGTATCTGAGATGGTTATCTTAAACTTTTAATCGCACCCATTGTTTATGCTTGTTTGGGAAGGTTACTCTTCTTCCAGGTGTGTCGGATTCTAGGTACTAATCTCTTTATAATCCCTATCTGTCAGTTATACGAATCTTCTTGTTTTGTCTTTTGTCCAATGTATGTCAGTTCTGCTTAGTAAAGGACGTGGAAACGTCGAAAGGTCTCGCAGTTACTCCGTTTATTTTGCCTTTGTGGCATATATCTTTAATTTATATATATATATATATATATATATTATATATATATATATATATATATGTATGTATGTATGTATGTATGTATGTATGTATATATATATATATATATATATATATATATATATATATAGAATTTGGACATGTCAGCCGTATTTCATGTGGCTTTTGACATGATGCTTGAATTTGTGTGGCCTGGCTTTCCAAGCGAGCGCTGTTTGTCCAATGGATTAGCATGGAACAGTAATTAAAAAGCCATTTACCAGAGTGGAGCGTGTTCTTCTGTCATTTAATTTCAGCATTATATTACGATGTGAAAAGTATTGATTAGTTGCAGTTTTATGAAGCAAATGAGAGAAACGCTAAAGAAAGAATATTAGCGCTGCGTTTCAATTGGCACTTGGAACTAATTAGATGCAGTTTTTTATGTAATATTCATTTATTCGGGTTGTGTCGAGTATATGTTATGTGTGGATATTCAAATATTATTTTCATCATGGTTGATTTAGTATGTTTCTGTTCTTATACTATGCAAGAAATTGTTAATAAAGGAAACAAATTCATTTTACAAAGTAATATCGCGTGTCCTATTTAGTTCTATATATTTTGTAATGTACTTAAATTTTCAGAATCAGTCTTTCTCAAAATCATTCACTAAGTTCAATGTGTAATTGTGTTCCATAATTTTTTTAAAGAAGACAAAAGAATAATAAGTAAAATTGTATTTCTCATAAACGTTTATATTATTGTGTAAATGGTATATAAAATATATATATATATATATATATATACATGCATACATATGTTATATTAGATATAATATATTATAATCTATATACATACATTTATGTTAATATATATATATCTTATAATCATATATAAATACACATAACATATGTTTTACGTGTACATAGACGCATATATATATCTATATATATATATATATATATATATATATATATATATATATATGAATAACTTGCTCACGACAATATATAAAACGTGATGCTATGTGTGAAATAAAGCTAATTCCACGGAAGAAAATGAAAAACGAGAACTGCTGAGAACTTTCGGTCTTAACGACCCGTTACTATAATAATGGGAGGCAAGGACTTGCCCAAAAGTAGAGGGTCTTTAGACCGAAATCTCAGCAGTTCTCGTTTTTTCAATTTTTCTTCCCGTGGATTAGCTTTTATTTACACATAGCATCACGTATTATTATTTCGGCAGTTCATTCGTCATTCCTGGCATTAGTTTTTATAATATATATATATATATTATATATATATATATATATATATATATATATATATATATATATATATGATATGTATGTATATATATGTATATATATATATATATATATATATATATATATATATATATATAATCATTAAGCTACAAATGTCGTATAATATCGAATTAACTTTACTTCGGGAATAGTCTCGAAGGGGAATTATCACGTAAAAATTTCCCTTCGGTGATAATTCCTCTGCTATTTAACCGACATTTTGATAGCTTAATGATCGTTTATGAATCACGGCGTGATAAAAATTTCATAAGTATGTTTGCATGTATGTGTGCATAAATATTTGACGTGGTAAAAAACATGTTCAGATTAACGACAGAACTCCATCTAATAAAGGGAGCCCATAAAAACGCTAATTTGTGCATGGATTTCTTTGAAGCTGATTTAGTTAGCCGTTGTCATGAGGACATTAAGCCTGTCTTATGGGTCAGATATGTTGACGATATTTTTTAATGTTATTTATGAAGGTAGTGTTAATCAGTTAAACAGTTTTTTAGAATATGTTAACTTGATGCTATTCATTAACTTTTCAGTTGAATTTGATGTCGAAAATAATTTACCATTTCTGGACGTTCTGGTTCACCATGACCCTGTTACTTTCAACTTTACATTTAGTGTATTCAGAAAGACACCAACGCAGATATATACTACATTCACTTTCATTAATACCATAGCCAACGAATAAAATCTAATGTAATCGTCAACATGGTCACGAGAGGGCTTCGGATTGTGATCCATAGTACATAGACAAGGAAATGGAACATATAAGGGAGGTTTCCACGAGATTGGGATACCCAAAATAGTTTATTGACCAAGCGTTTACCAAGGCTAAAAAAAACTTTTATAATCCTCCGACTGGGAAACATGAATTCAAAAGTAGTCAGTGTATTCCGCTCCCTTATCATCATAGTTTGGAAAGGGTGCAACATTTATTAAAACAGAACAGGGGAAATAGGTTGGATTTAGCATTTACGTATAATAGTTCATTAAAATCAAAGTTGATTAGGAATCATGAAAAAGAAAGGAAAGATGACGTTGGGGTTTACGTAGCACCGTGTAAAGATTGTAATAAGTGTTATTATAGGGAATCAGGAGGGGATTGGGTATAAGATTAGAAGAACATAAACGATCATGTAGGACGGGATCGAAATATAGTTAAGTTGCCAGAAACATGTTAGAGTTGGGGCATATCACTGACTGGGAAAGAGGGAAAGTAATCTACAAAGATAATACCGTAAGTAGACGCAGAGTAGTTGAAGGAGCTCATATTAATATTTTAAACGTGTTTGAGTTTAACAAATCATTTACCCAAGAGGTGCAATTTTTAAATTATTTCATTCTTAAATGATAAATATTAGTACAGACGTTGTTTGCAGCACTCCTATTGCCCAAGTTGTCTCCCTTTCTCCCGCCCAGGCATTGTAAGGAAAAGCCCCCATTGCAGGTTCCAATGCAGAAGGTATGGACGTAGGAACAGCCGAACAGAAGAAGTGGTTCGACCACGGGGATCGGGTCGTGTTTTGGCCATGATTAAAATAAGTTTGTTTTTGCTGTTATCTCCATTGGAGACGGTTCTAGCGTCTTTCTGTCCGTGACTTCATGTATTTTCTAAAAAGGAAAAATCAGTACGGCTGATGAGGTTTACTGATCAAGTAGACGGAAGCTCCTGTCAGATAAGATTTTTTTGATACGCATTACACATTTTACAGAAGTGTGGACTTTTATTAGTTCAATATATATACATATTATATATATATCTATAATTACTATATATATATATATTATATATATAATATATCTAATTATATCTAATATATATATATACATATATATATATATATAATATATATATATATATATATATATATATACATATATATATAGTATACATATATAACTATAATATATAATAATTAATAATATAATATTAATATATATATATATAAATATATATACATACTATATATAGTTAATATATTATATATATACATATATATAGTATAATATTAAGTGTATATATATATATATATATATATAAATTATATATATTTAATATTAATAAATTATATATATATATTAATATATTTTAATTATAATGAGTCTAAGTTAAGTTGACTCCGTCAAACCTTGGTGGTTTTACAAAAACTAGACATTTACCAAAGCGTATCTCCTGAACAGTGGGAATAACCCTTGAATAAAACGCTTCCACATAATTGGCCTCTTCATACACTGACATAAAAAGCTAATCAGCATCACTGACCTCTGTCTATCAAGCATTCCGAACCTTCGTAGATGTTGAGGTCCCGCATTTCCAATAACTCTTCGCTCCAGCTATCTAGCACCGTATAGATTTTCGTATCCTAACTCATACAGCTTTTTAATTGTAGACTCTATAAAGTAATCTATCATACTGATTTTTTTTATCACACGATCAAATCATCTCAAAATATAACAACCCATCATTTTATCTTCACTGCATTGTCATTACTTCTCTTATATGCCTCCCAATTGCTAACCATTTCTCATTATACCACATATAGAAAAAAATTCATCTCAATAGATTTAGTCTTTTTTTGTGATATGTATTTAGCATCCACACTTGATTTTCGTAAATAAATAGCCCAATAATTCATTCAGACCCTCAGATATTTCTGCCTCTTAAGAAACGTTTGGGATTTTCACTTTTTTTTTCAGACAAGGAAACGAACTACCTCCGCTGAAATTCAGAAAATGTTGAGAGAAATCATTAGAGAATGCCAAGTTTTGATTCCTGAAAGTCCAGAAAATTATGGGGAAGTTTGTCAAGGCTTGATATCTCTGGACTGGTAGCTTCAATGAATACTTCATCATTGAGCTCACTACTGTAAAATCAGAAAACAAATGGCCTTTGCTGGAGGATATGCATGTCCTAAGTTCTTGTGCCAATTTAAAAATCACCAGAAGAGAGGTCAATGTTCAGTAATATTCTTGATACAATAACTTTGTAGAATCCTGATCTTATATTATTTTCACTTATTATTAACTCATTATTAACCGTATTATCTTTATGAAACATTGGCGAAACCTTAACCACTTTCATTAAATCAAGAGAAGTCACTGCAACTTCTCATAGTTCAACAAAAAAGAACATACTGAGAAGGAGAACTCTCTGTAACTCCTCTTAAAGTTGAGTCTCCAGCAGCCCAACCAATCATAAGATTCTTTGACCCTTCACTCTATTTCTACAGGTTACTGCCACTTCTCCCAATTTCCCCACTATACATGCTGCTTTAGAATACGATATTCTGGTGGATAATAACAAACTACGTAAGTTGCCACTTCATTCACCATAGTGTACCCCTATCCCTCAGCTACACCACTGAAGGAAATGCAGTCCAGCTCTGCTGATAGGTGCATTGAAATAATAGTCTCGAGTGCAGTCCGTTTCCGTTTTCATTTCTTTATCTGTATTTCATTTCTGAGAGTGATTTATACCCCTGTTGTTCCAGCATCGCTTTCAACCATTGTGAATATTTTCGATGCTGTAAAGTAATTCCCTTGTGTTATTATTAGTAATATTAGTGTTATTGTGATATTCCCATTTTGAATAGCAATTGTTAAGGTGAATTTTCCGTTGAGACGTCTCTTTTGTACTCAGCAATGCAACTTACCCTCCCTTGCCAGCAACCAAAAATGCTATTGCCTTTTGAGTGACCAGTAACGTAAATATAACAAAACTAGGATCAGGTACCTATTTTGTGTGCAATATTCTCCGATACCCTATACTACATGTTCAGTCCCACTTACATTTATATTGTTACGCAACCCATTGCAAATACGCTTTTGCGCACCTTGCAGTGGACCTAGGAATTTTGTTAGCTTAGCTCTGGGACCTGCATCACTTCTTGTTCAACCTTTTCTCATATGTTCAGTAACCGGCCACTACTACAACTAGCATCTACATCATTCGTGCTTGAAGATTCATATTACGGGACACTGCATTCCCCCTACCACCTCTCAGGTGTTATAAAACTATTCCCAGTGACATTTTTGTGTAGATACATGTAGTTAATCTACCCTTTGAGATTACCTAACTTTCTCTTATTTTGGAGATGGCCTTCAGGCACAGTATTCCCCTATTTTGTCAATTGCTTTATAATATCAAGATCCTCTGTTGTCTATATTAAACCAGTAGTTATCCGTACAATTGCACGAGGCTGGGATTTGATTTATATATATATATATATATATCTATATATATAATTATAATATATATATATATATATATGACTGGTAAAAGTGTTCTGTAACAACAGAATTCCATCTAATAAAAGGAGCCCATTTTGGTGTTTTTTATGGGCTCCTTTTATTAGAATATATATATATATATATATATATATATATATATATATATATATATATATATATCTATATATTGACGAACGAACTATAGCTAAAGCATGCGATATTTCATGTAGTCGTAAAGCTGGAGGAAGGAATGAAAGGAGTTGACCGAGCGCTTTCGTGTATTTTTCACACCTCCTCAGGGTCAAGTGATACAAAAATTCATTATTTGTTAAAAAGACACCTCTGTGCAGCAGTACATAAACATAAAAACTATCGTACTACTAATTTAAAAACTAACAATGTCTAAAAATGATGTTTACAAGTAGTTCATCCAGTTTGTACATCCCGGGGCTGCACGGTTTTTCTTTATTATACATGATTCAACAATATTTCATTTTATGAGACGAAATATTGTTGAATCATGTATAATAAAGAAAAATCGTGCAGCCCCGGGATGTACAAACTGGCTGAACTACTTGTAAACAACATTTTTAGACGTTAGTTTTTTTAAAATAATAGTACGATAGTTTTTATGTTTATGTATTGCTGCCACAGAGGTGTCTTTGTAACAAATAATGAATTTTTGTATCACTTGATCCTGAGGAGGTGTGAAAAATATACGAAAGCGCTCTGTCAACTTTCATTCTTTCCTCCAGCTTTACGACTATATATATATATATATATATATATATATATATATATATATATATATATATATATATATATGTGTGTGTGTGTGTGTGTGTGGGCGCGCGTGTGTGCGCGCGTATGTCCCTTACTTGTTATATTTTTAATTTATGCTCACTTATTTTATAAAAGTCATTGCTTGCCAGTGTAGGCTAATTTCACCGTGCCAATGTAGGCTAATTTCACCGAATATTTATGCAGCCTCAAAGGATATTACGCTCTCTCCATATGTTTATGTATTTTTTAAGCATTTGGGAAAAATAGTTTACCTTAATTTTGCATGGTACAAAAAGAACTTTCATTTACATTTAAAATTCAAGTGAATCTTTTTAACGCTACTCTAGAGAATACCATTTACTGGCTAATTTCATCTAGTCATTTGGAATTTCAAACTCTTTTCTGTTTCTATTGTAATGCTTTTTGAGGGTATTACAGTTGTGTACAATTATTCAGCATCACTAGGACAATGAAATTAATATCCTATTTGGAAAGCATATTTATAAAGCGCATTCAAATGCAAATATCATTAATAGTTTTGCTCTCGTCAGTCATAGAAACATTCTTATGCAACATAAACACAAGCGAAGAACTGCCAGATATTCAAAACAATAACGTAAAGTATTACATTTGCAGGTCGAGTCATAAACGTGGAGAATTACTAAAGCCTTAGTTTTACTGGAAGTCGGTCTCGTACAATGTCCACACTGCATTTTGTTCCAGTATTAATATATTGTTGTGCTAACTGTAGGATGCAGAAGAGAAAAACTAAGACTAGATTTCATCATTATCTATGGTATCATCTGATTTCCTCAGGTACAATGATGAATAATTAGCAAATGAGCCTATGCTCAGAAAAAATCAACTTCACTCTGCCAATTTCTTAAAAACTGAGATTAAAAATGTACCTTTTGGCACTTTGATAAGGCAAGCCTTATTTTTAACTAAGATTAACTGCAATAAGTTACTTACTCTGTCTTGAGTGAAATTTATTACATCTATGAATGAATCGTTAGTACCTATTTGTATGTGTATGGTTTAACAGAAAGTAAGTATATATACAAGGTACTTAAAATGATGTTACAGATCACCTTTTTAGTAAATTTTGAGAAAATTGAAAGGATAGAGAGTCGCTATTACTATTATTATATTATATTACGATAAGCCAAGTAACAACCCAAGTTTGACAAGCAAGATGCAGTAAGTCCGAGGGCTTCAACATGGAAAGTGTCCCAGTACAGGTAAAGAAATACAAAATAATAAACTATAAAACTTAAATAATAAAGACAAAATAAGATAAGCGAAGATAGCTATGAGACTCATGTGAGCCCAGTCAACAAAAACTATTTGCATCACGTTTGAACTTGTGAAGTTTCACTGCTTCAACTACTGATTTAGGAGGATCATTTTAATAATTTGATGAGTGCTGGGACACAACTAGAAAACTGTTTGGTACTGAAACTCACCGTTAAAAGGTGACTGACTTTAAAATCACATAATATCTAGTACTTTATGGTGCATGGTAGAGTCTATGAAGATCTGAGCACAAAGGGTGACATGAATTACGGAAAAGAAACTTGTACAGCACGCAAAATAATGTACTGTAATTATTGTAATCTGGTACCATACAACCTTTTGGAGGAAACCCCATGTTACATGATTCCACTCATGAGGAAAATTTGATAAACTGTACAGATTTTTGGGATGAAAGATCCTTGAACTCTTTCCAAAAAAGAAAACCCCCTCCATCCTTGACATTATTCACCAAAACAAGCTAGTTTATGAAAGGATCCCGCAGAGAAAAGTAAATCTGATGACACTGGACTAAAAAGTGACAAATATCAGAAAGGAAGCATCGACAGAAAACTACAGCCCCTATTATTAGTTAACAAAAGAGAAAGTTCTAGAGTTGATGGGTTTTAATTTAGTTAATTAAAGATGAATCCAAAATACCTGTGGATTTGTTTCAAGTTTGTGGCTTAGCAAACCAATAAAATATTTTAACTTAAATTATTGTCAGCAGAGTTCACGTGGTGTAGCTGAGTGCGTCTTCATCATATGTCAGTTTTAATTTAGTATTTAAGGGTACATTAACTTCGTGTATCATCACTAAAAGATTTTAATAAAGATGTGCAAAATATATGAATGTAGCCCTTACACTAAAATGTTTGGAGAACCCTGATCTAGATCCTAGCAGATGCTCCTACCCATTCACTGACAGGTAAACTGGAGGGCAGTAGCCTGAATCACTCTTGTAACGTAGCAAAGCTGACAAGAATGCATCACTACCTAGCTACGTATATATATATATATATATATATATATATATATATATATATATATATATATTATATATATCACATTACCGTGATTCATATACATATATCGAAATACAAATGTCTTTAATATCTATTTCGCTCTACCTCGGATATTAATTTTCATATATGTTTAACCGAGGGGGAATTTATTAAGCGATAATAGAATTGGCGATCGACAGGCGCGAACCATCGACCTCTCAATTCCAGGACTGGCAGTGAAGCCCCAGGCGGGGTGGTCTGGGGCTTCACTGCCAGTCCTGGAATTGAGAGGTCGATGGTTCGCGCCTGTCGATCGCCAATTCTATTATCGCTTAATAATTCCCCCTCGGTTAAACATATATGAAAATATATTAATTCCGAGGTAGAGTGAATTAGATATTAAAGGACATTTGTAGTTCGATATATATATATATATATATATATATATATATATAATTCATATGTAATAATTACATTCAGAATCACATATTTTCCATATATGTAAATAAGCCCATGACCCAAGGGGTCACTGGCGAGACAGGAGTGTGATATGACCTCATAAACAGGAGGCAAGCTAGACGCTGCCGTGTTGTGTTTGCGACGCCCTGGTTTGCATTTGCCTGTGTAATCAAAACTGCTTGTCTTGTAAAACAAATGCTTGTCTTGAAAAACAGGTCACAGTGCCTTCCTATGAGAAGCTGGTGACCTATCACCCACAGAGACAACACGTGACTTCCTAGTCACATGTTCGTCTGCCTATATGTTATGTATGCTGAGATAAGCTTTGTTCTACTATCTTTGTACAAGACTTTGGAACTTAGATCTCTACTTCTCTTCATCGAGACCAGTTCTCTAAAACCACTTCTTCCTCTACTCCAGACATGTAGTTTCCAAATAAATGTAAGTTTGACAACTCTGAGTTTGAGTCTTCACCTCCATACTCAAGGAAGATACTAATGGGAACTTAGAAAATCTCTCTGGATCCGACGAGGATGGGAAGTAGACAACAGATACTTGCGTATGACAGTCGCAGGGTATAACATCCAACGGGACGCCTTCCTATACATAGGCGTAACCCGTACATCTGGTGGCAGTCGGAAGTCTCTAAGTCAACCGAAGCTTACGGAATCATAGAAAATGTAACATATCGGAAGTCAACAGAGGAAAGAGAACATCCTACAAACACTAAGAAATGTCCTTCATCGAGATGCATTCATGAGGCTAAAGCAACGTTTAGTGAATGTCTTTCATCACATATCTTCAAGAAACAAACCAGACATGTCTGCAGCATCGGATCTTCAATGGGAAACAAATCATTCTACAAACAAACAACGCATGATCAGAAGGCGAGTCAAGATATCGGTCAACTGCGGAGCAGGACAGAAGAAAGGCGAGGCCGTGACGTCATCAAAACACTATGATCTCTCTCTTAAATATCGCAGCTAAGTACAATTCTTTATTCACTTTTTGGTGTGTGTCAGTGAGTGTTCTCCATACACAGATTGATCGTCCGTTATTTCCTGGGGGTGAGTTATACGTTAATCTTAATCTTCCTTCCTTGCAGGAATCTATCTTCAACTACGGATTCTCGCCCTCCAGGCCTTTTTATCTTTGTTGCTAATTTTTTTTTTCTTCCAGAAGTTCTCCGGAAATATCTTTATCATATTATCTGTTTTTAATCTTATCATTTTGGGGGACTCTGTTATTATCTGTAACACATTTTTCTTATTTTATACTGCATATGCGTTTACACAGTGGGACGAGTGTATTCTATAGATATTTTGATAGGATTGCTAGGAATTGTAGTGATAAGAAAAAAAGCAAAAGTCACCATGGCTACTACTGCTGCAGTGAGTTCTCACGCACCCAGTAACCCCAACCCAGTTGTTACTTTGGTTAGCGCATGGTCTGCAATTGCACCCTTTCAAGGCCGGGTCAATGGGTTCTTACCTCAAAGTGTCGAGTCTTGGATCTCGTCAGTAGATGCTCATTTAAAAGCAAAATGCATCACTGACCCATCTGTACAATTACAGGAAGCTAAGTTTCATTGACTTTGCTAAAGGAGATGCAGGTTCGTACCGAAGAGGAGTCTCTTTCCAAGAGGCGGTCACATGGGATGAATTTAAAATTAGGTTACGTGCCATATATGGCGGTGAAGAAGCCTTGGATGCAGTTTTAGCTTTGAGGAACATCCTTAATCAGGCCTCTATGACTCGGCTTAATGTTGTAGAGAGGGCGGCACTAATTGCTGACCAGCTTGAATGAACCTATCAGGATAATTGCGTAATTCCACTTGGGTTACGAGAGGAATATGGCCGTGAAAGATTTTATCAGGCTCACATATTTAACATGCATAACAGTTATGTTGCCCGAAGCTCTGGTACGGTGTTTTGACAAGAAGCTAGTGCCCGACAGTACGGAACTAGAACTATATAAACAAATAAAAAAAAAAAAACATATGTCAAAGTGCACTGATCTCGACCCCTTGCTTACTCAAGTTTTTGCTAAAAATGAAAGTAAACCACAGCAAGTAAATATAGTCAATAATAACACAGCAGGGGTAACTTGTTACAATTGTAAGTGATCAGGCCATATGATTGGAGACTGTAGAACTCGTTATTGTGCGATTCATAACAGCTCCAGTCATTCATACAATCGTTGCTTATCTCACGTAAAACCAACAACAGAATGCCAAAAACCACGCAAACCGTTGCCAATGATAAAACTAAGAAGAATCCTCATTACTATAAAAGAAACAGGCAAACAGTAATGCTGTTCAGAACCACAAACAAACAAATCGTGTTTCAGGTAACTGTGTTCCCGGGCCGTCGAACCCGAACTCACAGAGTCAGTTGAATTTTTTCCGAGTGTGCAAGCAAAGCAAATACCACGTAATTAACTCCAGCGGGGGAGAGAATGATGTTGGGTTCATTCGTATCAACATCTTTTTTGAATCAAATAACAAATTTAATCATTACAAGATCAATGCGAGACACAGAATTTTCCTATGAACCACACGCCACCGAATCCAAAAAATCAGTGCAGGTCCTCGTAGACTTACAACATATTTTAGGGCTGTTGCCTTGTATAATAAGGCGCCCTATGAGGTAATGTTAGACTTGCAATAATCTTACGCTAAGTCGGTTGGTATTGCACTTCCATATTCAATGTAGTGTCTTGGGGTTTGTAGATCACTTACGAAGTCGGTATACCTTCTGGTTATGACGACGATGTGTTAAACTCATGATGATTTGGTGATGAGGTGAGGATCTAGTAGAAACCACGAAGTACAAAAGTACTTATATTCTCTGAATTTACATGGTGAAGATCAGGTATGATTGTACAAGTCTTCTAATGACGATAGCTTTGATCGCTTCTGCCAATGATGATGGCTAATTCTATTCTCTCTACATGATAAAGCTTAGGTAAAGAGATACAGGTCTTCTAATGACGATAGCTAACTCTCTATTCTGGCCTCGTTCTACATCCTCGGTTACAAGTCATAAAGGAGCAGACAGTAGCTCGAAACATATGAACCATACATACAATGAGACACACTACAGATCACGTAGGCCGTTTGAATTATAGGTGCGGTAGCGGTAGTTGTCTCAAGCAGGGAGCGTGGACTAATGTTTCAAACAAATGAATGACCACAGATGACGGCATGTCAAACTTAGCCTACATACTTTATTGTATACGTCATCTTTAGCGTCTCTAGTCTGATCACATTCCTGCAAGCAATCTGGTTGACCTCTTTAGTTTTAGTCTTTTATATATATATGGACTAACATTCCATATTTTTATTATGTAATCATTACACATATACATGCTATCATTAGTAAAGATGAATTATGTCCTACATTGCATGCCGTAAATTTAGAGCACCAACCCTTCACACTGTTTTTTTATTCCGGGTGGTCCACGTAATATCACGGATCTGGACTCATCAACCCGTTGTTTTCGAAACTTCCCTATAGAGAAGTCCGGAGTGAGGCTCGCGGTATTGGAAATAATGAATTAAATGTAGTAGGAGTAACTCATATTCAGTACAAGGTGGGTAAGCGCACGTTTCCCCGATACTTTATCGTTGTACAAAACATTGATATGTATCCAGCTGTAATTATAGGATACCCGTCTATGGGCATTCAAAACATTACCTTAGCCCCTGCCAAACACAGCGTGTATATCAAAGGAAAATTCTATAAGTCTTCTAACACCTTAAAATCAGTTTTGGACAAAAGAGAGACAAACAACCAAACGAACGTACATTGAGGAACCAATCACTTGTCTCATGAATCAAGACATTGTTCTAGCGACCCAGCAGAATTCTCGCACACCCGTAATAGCAGCTTGCACGCAAACTCTCGAGCCGAACGTACCTTCGAATATATTAGTGCATGTAAAGAAGACTTTGCTAGGATCCGAAATGTTAATCCTTTCCGACACTCTGAAAATTAACGGATTGTCCGTAACACAAGCAATATACACTGTTGATTCACAGCAACAAGTTAACATTGAAGTCTGCAATCATTTGAATACCACTTTATTGATCCACAAAAATCAACACATCATGGATGTGGAAGTTTATAAATATCACATTCTTACCGTTGCTGAAATTAATCATGCTCAATCAGTTTTGTGGATGAATCCATTTGCAATCTATTAAAAGTAAAATCAATAAAGACATTTAAGAAGAGGAGATTCAGCAGAATTTTTTTGATCTTTTAACTAAATATCATGATGTTTTCTCCACTACCGAGACATCCTTGGGAAAAACGGATGTCATTGAACACCAAATACGGTTAAAAGACAAGCATAAAGTTATCTATGTACCATCGTACCGACTCCCTATGAAATTCCAGAATGAGATCAATGATGAAGTAGGAAAAATGTTAAAAGAAGGAGTCATTAGGAAATCGTACAGCCCTTATAATTTCCCCTTAATCGTCGTACCGAAAAAAGATCGAACCTAGCGAATCTGTGTAGATTTCCATCGCCTAAATGAGGAAACTATTCCCGATCGATTCCCAGTGCCACGTACTGACGATATTTTATCCTTGTTAGGACAGAACAAATATTTTACCAGTTTGGACTTACTTAAAGGCTTTCACCAGATACCTTTAGAAAAAGAGAGTATCCCATACACCGCCTCCAGCACAGCTAGGGGACATTATGAATTTTTACGTATGCCTTTTGGTTTACGTTGTGCCCCAATTACATTCACCAGAATGATTAATTATAGTGGTTCGGGGACTTGTTAGGGATACCTACATGCTTATATGGACGACCTGTAATCTTTTCTATGCCTTAGAAGACATTTACGTAAACTAGAGCTCGTGCTACAGAGACTAAGTGTGAATTTTTCAAAACAGAACTAGTCTATTTAGGTTTTACGGTGTCTAGTCAAGGTCTTAAAGTAGTCCACGATAAGGTGCCGGCTATTCGTAACTTTCCGATACCTACTAACGTCAAGGGGATACAGCAATTCTTAGGCTGTAGTGGGTATTACCGCCGTTTTATACGCAATTACTCAATTATAGCCGCTCCTCTAACCGATCTTGCGAAGAAGGGCATAGATTTCATATGGTCTGAAAGGCATCAACAGGCGTTTGATACTTTGAAAGAGGAATTATGCAGCTCACCTATCTTAAAATTTCCTGACTTCAGTAAGGAATTCTTTATTGCAACCGACCCCTCAGACCAAGGGGTAGGAGGGGTATTACTCAGCAATATGACAAACAGTTCTTTCCCTATAGCTTTTTTTTTATTCCACGTAAACTGAGGACCTTCTGAAAGTAAAATATGCAGTAATAGATAAGGAAGGGCTAGCTATTGTTAACTCACTAGTGCATTTTAAGTTCATAATATACGGCTATCCTGTCAAGGTTCTTACTGATTATAAGCCCCCTCACCGACTCTTTAAAGGCTTTAGTCACAGTCCCAAAAGAACTCGGTGGTGGCATATGAATCATTCAAGACTTTGGCGCAAGGATCGGATATCTACCTGGGAAAACAACAAATATCATTGCTAACGCATAATCACGCAACCCCGCGCCATCTTGTACGGAACCATTAGCTGAACTAGTAGATATATCAACATCCATACCTATTGTTAAAACTGTATCTGAACAGGAAGACCTGGGTTGGAGTGCTGAACTAATACAGACTAACCAAAGAAAAGATCAGCAGTTAAAGAAAATAATAGATGCTTTAAACGGGAATCCTAAGGAAAAGGAATATGCGAAGTATACGCAGCAGAATTATATAATCAAGGATAATATTCTGTGTAGGTCCGTGACAAGGAAAACCCGCAACACCCAACAGGTGACTAACAACCAGGTAGTGGTACCAATCTCACTTATACCAACCGTCTTAAAACTGGTTGCATTCCAATCCATTACATGGTCATCCAGGGTTTCTCTATCATGTCACAGAAAGCCAAATCCTTATTTTATTGGCATACGATGCTTACAGATATAAAAAAACACATAGCTAATTGTCCTCGCACTTGTCAGAAAACAAGGGCACACTAAGACACCTGTCAGCCTAGGGGCCTATCCGTGCCAACCAACCCTTTGAAAGAGTACACTTAGATTTATTAACAGGGTTTTATGAGTCAGACCGAGGAAATAAGCACCTCTTAGTGATAATAGATGCCTCGACTCAATATACAGAATTGATAGCACTAAAAACTAAAACCGCAATTGAATGCCCTAGGAAATTCTACAAGTGCTACATTTTGTAAACATGGAATTCCACACATGATAATCTCTACGGGTCGGGTGGAGAATTCAATAATCATTTCCTTAACTCGTTGTGTGAGTTCCTTTGCATAAAGAAAATCAATACCATGATCTACCACCCAGAGTCTAATGGATTAGTTGAGAGGGTAAATAGAAGGGTGTTAAACATATTACGAGTTACACTCAGAGGAATGGACCCCCGGGATATTGCCATACCTGCGGTTCTAAGTACTCTTAACCATTCATATCATATATCTATCAAAATGTCGCCGCACGAAGCACTGTACGGCACCCCAGCTAGGACACCTTTCCATGTATTTACGCCTACAGCCCATTTATCAAATCCCCTACGGGATGTATGGAAGCAAGTGTAAGTCGATAATAATATCTTCGTAAGAATTTAGAAGAATCACAAATCCTAATGAAATGAAGTCATGATAAAATTGCTAAGCGAACTAAAACATATAACGTAGGCGACCAAGTCTACATACAAATATATGTATGCAAGGGATTAAACTACAAATTAACACCTAAGTTTGAAGGCCCGTTTAGCATTTTAGAAATATTAATGGCCAACAGGTTTGTAAAGTTCAAAGCATATCCCAACCCACTGATGTGAGAATAATACCGTTGGCTATCAGTTCGCAGTTAAGAAAAGGGGTTGAGAAAGAAAGAGAGAGAAATTTATGTATATATGAACATAATAATAAAAAGTATCTATGAAACTTGCATGATAAAAAATATGTATATATATAATATTTGTATGAACAAATTTTTTCTGTTTGTATAAAGTGGATAATTTAAAACATAAGTAATTACATATATTTCACTAATTGCAGGTTTCCAACATGAAGCTTATATTGCTCGGAGTGGTACTGGTTCGTTCAGACATTCTTGTCGTGTGGGAAGAGTGCTAAAACAAAAAATATCATTATTTTACACATGGCTCTATAATTGAAAAGATCAGAGGACGTTTCATTACAGCAAGCAATATAGTTATAGAAGTTGATTTGCGAGCAATTTTCCTGCCAGAAGATGATGTCATTAACCTTAAAAGCGACTTGTCACGGTTTGCCGAATCATTGAATCAGTTACATCAACGTCATTTTCCTTTTAATCCAGAGATTTTGCTAGCACAAACTCTGAGTGTTGCAGAAATGTTATCATTCGACTTGCAAAACAAAACTGCTGAAGCAGAATGTCTGGCTCATGATCTGCTTATGTGGACCATGCGGCACAGTAGCCTAGAAAGACATAACCCGTTTATATTTGCTGTGCTTAACGTCTTCGGGTCTGTTGCAAGTTTAGGTTTAGGAAATTCAAATCATCTTAAAATTAATGATCAGACTAAGAGAATTGAGTTTTTGCAACATGAAAACGAATTAGTTTTTTCCGAACTTCGTAAACAATTATCATCAATTAATCAACTTATGACTTTGGTGAACGAACATTCTAGTAATATCAATCAGATGATGGAGGTGCAACACTTGCTGGCAACGTTAGCGTATTACAGTTCTAAAGTAGACCATATCCGTACAAAAATGTCACATTTTATTGAAAAATCAAAAGACTATGTGGAAGCTATCACGCTAGCTACAAAGGGTGTTCTGTTGCCACATCTTCTGCCTATTAAAGATCTAACATTAACTTTGGAGAACGGACGAGAGAAACTGGGTTATGTTCCATTGTTAGACGCGCATAAGATAGAATTTTATTATTATAGCTTAATATCAGTAAGTGTTGAGAATTACAGGATCATGATTACCATTCCTTTTCATTCTTCTGATGCCTGGCAATCATACAAAATTGCCACCGTTCCCAAACGTTCATGACGAATAACTTATTCTACCCAGTAATATCTAATCTGATGGACACGTATTGATTTCCCCTAATAAGGAAACATTTACGGTCATCAGAGACCTCGATAGGTTTCACCTCACTGTTCAGATGCCATGGGTAATAAAGTTTTGTACAGCTGACTCCTTTGAATTCCACCATTTATCAAGGGATTCATGCGAGTTAGGTCTAGTGCTAAACGGCTCTCTCTCTCATACACGCGAAGTTGTCTGAAACAACTTTACCCTTTTGACGAGTATAAGTTCGCTTACAGGCTGAACAACGGATCGTGGATACGATACGACAGGGAAGGATTTCAAGTTTCATGCCCGGACAGATCAACGGCCTCTTCACGGATGCTCGTCGCTGCAGATGGCTGCATTGGAACAACAACCAACTACACGGTCCGTGGAGTTAGCACCATCATCAGAGAACGAGCTTACTTCGCTAATTTTTCGTGGTCAAGTACTATCATCCCAACTTTACCCCTGCCATAAAATGTGAAAGTGGCCCATCAACTATCAAAACTGTCTAGTATGGACCACACAACAAGGGCTTACCATGTCGAGGAGGATCTACGGTTCTACACGCTTCTGGCTGTGACGTGCGTGACGGTGGTGGTTCTCATCACCGCTAACATATTTGCTTGGCGTAGGTTGAGGCGAACACGGATGGATCATCCACAGAACGTCGTACCCCGCCCAGACAATTTTAGAGCCACCTGAAATTGGTCATTTCATTTGACTCGGAGGAAAGTTGTTTGGAATTGTGTTTTGAAAAGCGGTTTGAATGCTGGCTAAATGTGTAACAGGAAACTCCGAGACATTGCATTCCATATGTAAAGTATGAGAATCTAAATTATCAGGTATCATTAAATATATATGGTAGGGCACCTAATAAAATCATTGAAGCCCTACATATCAATATGTCGGTGCGTGTACGTACCGGAATCTATGTGATGTGCACACTTATCTGAATTTATATCTCAATCTGGTAACAACTATTCTTAAACAGTTACCTATTATCTTACTTGAATCATTTTTTATCCATGTACATGTACATGCTAACCTTTTATCTTATCACATTTTTTTGGTACATTTAATTTAAAAACCATTATGCTTTTTAGAATGTAATTCTTATGTCATGCAATCATCAGCAGTACGTCAGTACTTTCTGTTTAGTATGTATCCTCATGACTAACAATATATGAATGTCATTATGTATGACATGTTTAATATTAGTATGATATCATATGCATTTATCTTATACATGGATCTGTATCTTCCATGCATTATTCTTTTACTTATGGGTATTTCTATATATCTTATATATGTATTTTTTTTACTTATAATAAGTTGAAATCATTCCTTAACCACTTGCTGGTAACTATGACTAACTATATATTTAAATTAATTTCTCTAACACACTCGTATGAGTCATATACAAATTAAGCTTTAATGTTCAGTGTTTGGTCTGTAGCTGACCGAGCATTAATGTAATAATTACATTCAGAATCACATATTTTCCACATATGTAAATAAGCCCATGACCCAAGGGGTCACTGGCGAGACAGGAGTGTGATATGACCTCATAAACAGGACGCAAGCTAGACGCTGCCGTGTTGTGTTTGCGACGCCCTGGTTTGCATTTGCCTGTGTAATCAAAAATGCTTGTCTTGTAAAAACAGGTCACAATGCCTTCCTATGAAGAAGCTGGTGACCTATCACCCCACAGAGACACGTGACTTCCTAGTCACATGTTCGTCTGTCTGTATGTTATGTATGCTGAGATAAGCTTTGTTCTACTATCTTTGTACAAGACTTAGTAACATAGATCTACTTCTCTTCGTCGAGACCAGTTCTCTAAAACACTTCTTCCTCTACTCCAGAGATGTAGTTTCCAAATAAATGTTAAGTTGACAACTCCGAGTTTGAGTCTTCGCCTCATATTCAAGAAAGATACTAATGGGAACTTAGAAAATCTCTCTGCATCGATGTCACTCCGACGAGGATGAGAAGTAAAAAAACAACAGATACTTGCGTATGGCAGTCGCAGGGTATAACATCCAACGGGACGCCTTCCTATTCATAGGCGTAACCCGTACATATATATATATATATATATATATATATATATATATATATATATATATATATATATCTATATATATATATATATATATGTGCTTCAGCATTCAATTATAAAGTGTCCAGAAGGAGTCCATGATACCAATTTAAAAGGCCAAGTTTATTACATATGATACGTTTCGCATCATATGTAATAAACTTGTATTTATTCACAGACTGATGATGCACACAGTTGTGCGAAACGTATCATATGTAATAAACTTGGCCTTTTAAATCTGGTATCATGGACTCCTTCTGGACAATATATATATATATATATATATATATATATATATATATATATATATATATATATATACTACACACACACACATATATATACATAAATCCGAGTCTTCATAATTCAAATCAAGGACATTTGAACTAGCGGGGTTTACATAACATTTACTGTTGTATTGATTCATTGCCTAATAATATTACTAATATAAATAACAAATATAAAATAACAAATTTATTTACTTAAAACAATGTAAGAAATAAGACGGACTTAGGCACAAACAATTCAATCTATATAGTACGACGTAATCGTCATGTAACGAGAGAGAGAGAGAGAGAGTAAAATTTGATTATAAATATCATAACAATGCTTTAAGTGGAAACTCACCGGCTAGATATCAATTGTTCTGAATTGGAATTTTTCATTTATGCGATAACGAGCTCATGTGTCGCGATCACAAATCAATTTTGATTAAGTCCTGATTGATATAGCAACGATAATTATTATTATTATTATATTTTTTTTCTGGGTCTGTTCTATGAACAGGCTCTTCAAAACAAGAAAATAAAAATATGTGAAGCGAACTTTCATTGCATCGACCACTAGATAAGTATTCTATAATATATCAAGTTCCAGTAATTCCTACTATTCCAATTACCTATTGCATAAGTATGGTTATGTCAACAAACATACACAACTTGCATATTTATCACAGCCACTAATCGGTAATAACGCGAGGGCCCCTATATCGTTGCAGCCGACCGCAACTAATTCATGAAGCAAAATGACATACCATGGGTAAGGAGTTTCCTTCGGCCCCTAATGGATATTTATTTCATATCTACACACCTTGGCATGATCCAGAACATACATACACGAAACAAAATGGTGCTTCAATACCTTTCTCATGCACATTTCATTTTAAAATATAATGTACTGGTCAGACAGACAATCCAAATAAAGTACTAAATTGAAGAAGTATTAGTCATTCTTTCTTAATCTTTTCCTAAATTTATATATATATATATATATATATATATATAATCATATACTAGCTAACCAACTTGGCACTGCCCATTGGGTAATCTCTGAATGAAAACCAATAAACTATCTCTCTGTCTCTCTCTCTCTCTCTCTGTCTGTCTGTCTGTCTCTCTCTCTCTCTCTCTCTCTCTCTCTACACACACACACACACACACACACACACTCCTTGTAAGATAGATGCTTAAGTTACATTGCTCAGCATTTTGACATTTTTACATTATTTTACCACTTCTTGCCCCCATTCCTATCGGGACTGAACTTGGGTTTGAAGTGCTCTATTCATCCCAGCAACCTCAAAAAACTATGAATTAGACTCTTAATATTAATCTGTAGTTTTGGTTATTTTGGTTATTTCCACCCCTTCTCACGCCCCTCTTCCTTGCACGTTATGTATGTCCAAGTGAACTGCCAAAGCAAATCAGTTCAATGAATAATTAATTATCAAAGTAAATAATTTTGTGGACACACACACACACACACACACACACCACACATATATATATATATATATATATATATATATATACAATATATATATGTATATATATTATATTGTATATATATATATGTATATATACCTACATATATATATATATATATATATATATATATATATATATATAATATATATATATATATATATAATATATATATATATATATATATCTAATAAAAGGAGCCCATAAAAACACCAAAATGTAGAGAGAAAAGTACTATATTTCAGAGACTGCTGTCTCTCTCTTCAGGTATATGAATGAGAAAAGTTTACAGAAAAGGTGGTATTTATACCAAGAGATTCGTCCACAAGTAAGCCAATTTAGGTCACCCCCGCTGATAATCTTCCTTTAATCTTCTTAAGCGTTGGTTGAATGAACACTGCGTCGACGATGTCGGATGTCCAATTCCCTTTTGAGATGTTCCATTACTGCTTCTCTTTTATTAGGCCGATTCCATCATTTGACTCTTGTACCGGCAGTTGCTGCTATAAAGACATCGCCCAAAGACTCTGGGGTATATGAGATCCCATGCCAGGACTGTGACCAATCTTACATCGGATTTACAGGTAAATCACTTCCCCAGAGATTAATACAACACAAACGGTCAGTTAGGTATGGACAACAGAACTCGGCTATTTTTCAATCATATAAATGAACATAACCATAGAATAAACTGGAATATGTCCACGTGTAATTTATAGCAGCAACTGCCGGTACAAGAGTCAAAATGATGGAATCGGCCTTAATAAAAGAGAAGCAGGTAATGAAACATCTCAAAAGGGAATTGGACATCCGACATCGTCGACGCAGTGTTCATTCAACCAACGCTTAAGAAGATTAAAGGAAGATTATCAGCGGGGGTGACCTAAATTGGCTTACTTGTGGACGAATCTCTTGGTATAAATACTACTTTTCTGTAAACTTTTCTCATTCATATACCTGAAGAGAGAGACAGCAGTCTCTGAATATAGTACTTTTTCTCTCTACATTTTGGTGTTTTATGGGCTCCTTTTATTAGATGGAATTCTGTTGTTACAGAACACTTTTACCAGTCATATATATATATATATATATATATATATATATATATATATATATATATATATATATATATATATATATTCCTATGTTTTAATTCGGAGTTCTGGTTCAACTAAATGGGTTACACTGGAAATGTAAGCAAATTACCTTGGGATATCACCAGTCTGACTTTAGCCTGACAGTTAGTTAAAAACATATACACAATTATATCTGAGGGCCTTTTTCAGAAGGGGAAGTGAATAGGTAAATTCTAACTTTAATCTGTAACCGAAAGCACAAAGGGTTCTAACTGAAAAAGGCGTTGATTATGGAATCGAGGAATTGCACAGAGGTTGCTAAAAATGAACTCAATTCTGATAAGTTGAATTTTAAACACTTCACTTCACTAAATCATAAATCAAAATGATAGCAAATAAAAGCAATGTAGGTCTCACTGTAAGAATATTGCATTATGGAAGGAAAATGAAAATTGTAAAAGGCTGACAGGGAAGTGACTGGATAAAAAAATTCTCAATTCTGGCACTTTACATTCATCATGAGATGGATTCCTCGTCATTATGTAAACGGCAGAAGGGGAGGACATGTGAATAATAATCACAACAAAAGTTACGCCCTCAAAAGTCACATGTCTCATGGCCCAGCCCTAGAGAGCAAGGAAGGACAGTAACGTCCTGGTTAAGTTTCCAACATCTTCTAAGGACGAACTTGTCCTTGTGAAGCCTTCTTATAGTAATGGAGGGATTACACTGCTACTTCATGCAGATTGCGTTGAAATTTTCGTGGGACGGCATGTTAATGCAGGGTCTCTCATATGGTCATGTGGTCATCAATATAGTACCAGACATAGTCAGTTCTATGCCTTCTGCCGGCTGGTGCCTTGGGCGAGGATTAGCACTCCTTCCAGATCAGTGCATGAAAATCAAGGCCTTGTCAGTCATTTGGACAAGAAAAGGGAAAGAAGATATGGTTCCCCTCAACAGACAGGTAATGGATTAAAAGGTACAGTTCAGGGTATTACTAGAGCTGATGGAATGCTCCAGATGTGGGCTGCTACCTCACTCCTATTGATTCTTTTTTTTTTTTTTTTTTTTTTTTACTGCTCTTTGAGGAAGATGTTATTAATTAGATCTGAATCCCAGGTCGTCTTTGGAGGTTCATCACACTTATTTGTGTCTTTGTTGATTTTACCATGGGGCTTTTGAACCAAAAATTGCTGCTGTAAACTATACAAGATATATTCTAATTTATCCGATAACTCTTATTGCTAATGTGGTTGAATGGTTGAATTATGAACTTTGTTGACCATATCATACTGAGAGTTTGTATTGTATTAATCTTTGTGAGAGTTATTTACCTCTAATCCAACATAGGATTTTTCCCACCGTTGAGGAAAAGGATTTCGTATACCCAGGGTCTTTGGGGAATGGCTCTGGTTGGTGGACATTAACCCTTTCCGCTGCGTAATTCATTTTGACTCACTCCCAGCTAGGTGGGTCATTTGACATACCAAATTGAAAACAAACGCTTCAGTTTAATCAAATTTTTCTTACTATATTTTTAAGCACTCCATTTTGCAGGGCTGAACAGTACTTTAGGTTGTTAATTCTCACATAAGTGTAAAACAAGTATTAAAAAATAAAAGGAAAAAAAGCAGAAAAAAATACGATATTTGTCGGATTCTGAGATTTTTGGTCGTTGCACTAGTAATCCTTTTAATACACTATCAATGCGTGGTATACTCATTTCCTATATTTGCAGAACTTCATATACCTTCTAAGTGTAAATTCTATACTTCAAAATATTGTACATAATATAGAAGTACCGTCTATATGAATGGTTTTACAAATGGGAAGAGACTGGAAAAACTACTCTTAAATTTGATATAGCTAATTTGAAATTATTTTCACTAGACATGCCTGGATCAGGGGCGCGATCCCAGGATCCTTTCAAATCCAGGAACGTCAGTGAAGCTTTTACCTACTCACTACCGCGAGAGGTTAAAAGTTGATGTCGCCTCTCACCCTGAAATACCTTTCGCGCGCAGGTAATTCGCTAGGTTTTGGAGACAACATCAACCCACCCTCGACTCCCGGTAGTGTTTGTAGTGCTTTTGACAGCACGTAGCCAATCTATAAGTCATATCACTTTTCCGTGATTCATATACTATATCGAGCTACAATGTCCTTTAATATCTAATTCGCTCTACCTCGGAATTAATATCATTTTCATATGCTTGACCGAAGGGGAATTTTTTCTCGATAATAGACTTGCCTGGATCGGGGCGCGATCCCAGGTATCCTTTCAAATCCAGGAACGTCAGTGAAGCTTTTTACCTACTACACTACCGCGAGAGGTTAAAAGTTGATGTCGCCTCACACCCTGAAATACCTTTCGCGCGCAGGTAATTCGTAGGTTTTTGGAGACAACATTAACCCACCTCGACTCCGGTAGTGTTTGTAGTGCCTTTGACAGCACGTAGCCAAATCTATAAGTCATATCACTTTTCCGTGATTCATATACATATATCGAGCTACAATGTCCTTTAATATCTAATTCGCTCTACCTCGGAATTATATATTTTCATATATGCTTGACCGAGGGGAATTTTTTTCTCGATAATAGACTTGCCTGGATCGGGGCGCGATCCCAGGATCCTTTCAAATCCAGGAACGTCAGTGAAGCTTTTACCTACTAACACTACCGCGAGAGGTTAAAAGTTGATGTCGCCTCTCACCATGAAATACCTTCGCGCGCAGGTAATTCGTAGGTTTTGAGACAACATCAACCCACCTCGACTCCGGTAGTGTTTGTAGTGCTTTTGACAGCACGTAGCCAATCTATAAGTCATATCACTTTTCCGTGATTCATATACATATATCGAGCTACAATGTCCTTTAATATCTAATTCGACTCTACCTCGGAATTAATATATTTTCATATATGCTTGACCGAAGGGGAATTTTTTTCTCGATAATAGACTTGCCTGGATCGGGGCGCGGATCCCAGGATCCTTTCAATCCAGGAAACGTCAGTGAAGCTTTTACCTACTACACTACCGCGAGAGGTTAAAAGTTGATGTCGCCTCTCACCCTGAAATACCTTTCGCGCGCAGGTAATTCGTAGGTTTGGAGACAACATCAACCCACCCCCTCGTCTCAGGTAGTGTTTGTAGTGCTTTTGACAGCACGTAGCCAATCTATAAGTCATATCACTTTTCCGTGATTCATATTACATATATCGAGCTACAATGTCCTTTAATATCTAATTCGCTCTACCTCGATTAATATATTTTCATATATGCTTGACCGAAGGGGAATTTTTTTTCGCAATAATAGACTTGCCTGGATCGGGCGCGATCCCAGGATCCTTTCAAATCCAGGAACGTCAGTGAAGCTTTTACCATATCATACTGAGAGTTTGTATTGTTTATTAATCTTTGTGAGAGTTATTTACCTCACTAAATCCAATATAGGATTTTCCACCGTTGAGGAAAAGGATTTCGTATACCCAGGGTCTTTGGGGAATGGCTCTGTTGGACGTTAACCCTTTCGCTGCGTAATTCATTTTGACTCACTCCCAGCTAGGTGGTCATTTGACATACAAATTACAAACGCTTCCAGTTTAATCAAATTTTCTTTACTATATTTTTAAGCACTCCATTTTCAGGGCTGAACATTACTTTAGGTTGTAATTCTCACATAAGTGTAAAACAAGTATTAAAAAATGGAAAAAGCAGAAAAAAATACGATATTTGTCGGATTCTGAGATTTTTGGTCGTTGCACTAGTAATCCTTTTAATACACTATCAATGCGTGGTATACTCATTTCCTATATTTGCAGAACTTCATATACCTTCTAAGTGTAAATTCTATACTTCAAAATATTGTACATAATAATATAGAAGTACCGTATATATGAATGGTTTACAAATGGGAAGAGACTGGAAAAACTACTCTTAAATTTGATATAGCTAATTTGAAATTATTTTCACTAAAATAATTTTTAATACGTTTTAGAAGCCCACTACAAAAGCAACTGCCACAAAAGCTTTTATATTCGTGGAAGTTAAATTTCTCCACTGACGATACCTTGATCTTTCAGACAACGGCTGCTTCTTAGCTATCATAGAATATAAATATTCATTGATTATTTTGCTATTTGATTATCTATTTCCTAAGGAAAAAATAAAAGCTAACCATACCATAACCAGAGAATGAATCAGAAGCATGCAATATTTTCTCGATAACTTCGAGTGAAACTTGGAGCTGTGGAAGCTATGAAAAGAATTAAGAAAAAAGAAAAGGTAGTAAGAAAGCCCAAGTTCCAGTTAATGATTGAAAGCCAAGCAGTCTATTTCCGAATGTAAACAAATAACACTGCCTCGCCTTGAATAATGCTTGATCTACAGAATATACTGTTCTATATGGCAAATACGTATATCTTAATTATAAAACCATTGTTTCATAATTTCAGCGTCAGATATCTTTATAGCCACCAAGAAGCCAGTTGTTAGGTAGGCTACGCAACT
>NC_061106.1:6533618-6539796 GCF_015104395.2 Macrobrachium nipponense | reverse complement strand
TGACCTTTACCCTTTGATCGATGTCCCCCAAACACTAATCACCTCGAAGTCACCCAATGAATACCCTCAACCATTTTCATCAAAATTGTTTTATCTTTAATTTCACTTAATCCGGATAGCAAACAGATCAGACCAACGAGCTGAAAGGCTGACAACCGGAACCAAAAACACAGCCCCGCCACAGCCAGCGATAAAATTTCAGCCACCGCAATTAATTCTCCTAATTGAAATATGGAAATACCTTGCCACACGAGAAGACAGATTCACTTACAGTCATTAACATTCTTTTTAACTGTGCACTTTAAGAGTAACCTCCAATGAATATCAATCTCGAAATGTAGCCGAACATAAGATAAAATCCTATATTTAATCCCAGAGTTTCATTTGCGAATTCTCTCTTCCTAGTAAAAAAAAATTAACATAAGATAAAATCCTATATTTAATCCCAGAGTTTCATTTGCGAATTCTCTCTTCCTAGTAAAAAAAATTACATTAAATCGAGAATGAAGCAACCCTTTTTTTTTCGTAAACCTCTTACTGCAATATTACCTTCTCCAAAAATTAATCTTCCTCATATTAATCTTTGCCTAGACGCACCAATACGACCCAGCATCTTTCCAGCCACGGGAAGCTTTTTAATTTACAATTTTTGGATTCACATTCAAGAACTAAATTATTCAGTGATAATGAATTCATTTCCCTAATACATCAATGCAGGTACCAATCTGGAAAACGTTCGTTTTTTTCTTTTTTAAATTTGCCATTGTATCTTAGAGCTAATAATTAGGATACATAAAATAAAACAATTATGTGATCTTTTGCGCATTTAAGAGAGAGAGATTTAATCTATATCAGAACCTTTTGTTAGTCGAGGTACAGGGATGAAAAATCATTCCATGATGATTTTCAATCACAATGATAAATGTACATAGTCAAATACCAATTGTTGCTAGTCTGTCTTAATTCTTGCAAATGTAAACTGATAAATGGAAACCTCTACTTCGTTAAAGCACAATACTTCAAGAATTCTACCCGACTCATTACCTTGAATCCTTTAAGAGTTCTAAATGACTCATTAACACCGAATACTTCAAGAATGTATTCGACACATTAACTTTAAGAATTTTTTACTCATTAATCTCGAATCCTTTAAGAATCTGACTCATTAAAATTGAATACTTTAACAGTTTCTAATTAACTCATTACACCGAATACTTCAAGAATGCTATCTAACTCATTAACTTTAAGAATTTTGACTAATTAACCTCGAATCCTTTAAGAATTCTGACTCATTAACCCCAATTCTTTAAGATCTCTACTTTGACTCATTAACCCCGAATACTTAAAGAATTATACATCACTCATATTTAAATCAGAAGCGTTGAAATAGAGTGCACAATCCGCAGTCATTAACACCATTCTGAGTACAAATTACATAATTATATGTGTGATGACGATGAATACTTGATATGATCTATGTAAAACAATCTCACCAGTGCACTTGGGATATCGCGATGTTTTCTGTTGCTTCGCACCAGCATATTGGTCCAGTGCAATGGAACTCAATTTGCTATAAAATAATGAGAAATACGAACAGAGGCGTAAATTAGAGACCACGATAAACAATGATGCATACCATCCGGTTATAACTAGAGATATAAAACAATACCAACTCTGCAGTACATAATGAATTGCACACACACACACACACACACACACACACACACACACACACACACACACATATATATATATATATATATATATATATATATATATATATATATATATATGTGTGTGTATGTGTATAATATATATATATATATATATATATATATTATATATATTAATTATTGTAATATATATATGTATATGTGTATATATATATAGAGTTTATATATATATATATATATATTTATATATATATATATATATATATATATATATATGTGTAAATTTTTATCACATCACCATGATTCATTTGCATAAATTAAGCTATAAATCACCTTTAATATCCAATTCTCTCTCCCTCGGAATTAATATATTTACATATATATTATCTGAATGGGATATTTTTAATTGATAATAATTTTGTCCTCTCGCGGATTCGAACCAGCACACACAGGAGAAATCAGGACTTCAGTGACGTTCCCAACCAGGCCAAAAAGTCAGTAACATCACTGAAGTCCTCATTTTTCCTGTGCGCTAGTTCGAATCGCGAGTGGACGATATTACTAACTAAAAATTTCCCTTTCAGTTAACATATATGAAAATATATTAATTTCGAGGTGGAGCAAATTTGATATTAGAGGACATTTATAGGTCAATGCATGTATATATATATATATATATATATATATATATATATATATATATATATATATATAAATATATATATATATATTCATCACCATCATTATGACATTTAATGTACAGACATGAAGCTACAAATGTCATTTCTTATCCAATTTTCTCTATATATTAAAAAAAATCACAGTAGATGCAAGTGGACTTCATTTATTACGCTTATATATTATATATATATATATATATATATATATATATATATATATATATATATATATATATACTATACACCAATGTCAAGCTAAGAAGGACAGCTGAAGTACCGATTATAGTACACACACAAAGGTAAAATAAATTCACATCACTGAAGAGGAGCAGGAGGAGGGAGACTAACCTGTTTAAAGGAGCTGAGGGCCCCGTTGATGCGAAGCGTGTCTGCGGCGATCGTAGCGATGCCCTCACCAGCAGCGTGAGAAGTTGAGCAGGAGTCGAGGCGCGGCAGGTGCCGGAGGGACGCGGAAGGCTTAGGGTGGTGACAGTGAAGGCAAGTCTCTGGCTGAGAATGCTGCCGGATGATGCGGTCCCTGTAAGAGGTAGGTGCCACCACGACTACCTCGCTGATTCCACCTTGCACCGACCGGACGCTCTCGTGCGAAGGGGCACGGGGCAGGTGCGAGCACGAGCACCTCACCTGAGGAGCCAGTAGCCGGTAACCCCTGTATTCGGGCCGGCCGTTGTTCTCCCTGGCGTGGAGTTCTATGTCGGGGACGGATCGAGTGGCGCCATTATCCTGGGCTCCACCTGCGGAACATCTTTGATTGAGGGACACCAGAGCGGAGGAAGGATACGGAGAGCTCATGACGGCGCTGTCGCCGCTGTCGGCGCTCTCGCCCATCGTTATAAGTGGACGTGGCATGGCGGAGGAAGTCACTGTCGAGGGGAAGAAGTCTCTTAAGGAATCGTCGTCTTCAAATGACGGTGTCAGGAGGTTGTCGGTGCTGGCAGCCCGGGAGGCGGGGCAGAGTAAGGGTGTCACCATCACGCTCCTCATAACTCCAGCAGAACCATCCGACCCAGGTCGGTCCACTTTTGGTGGACCTCACACACATGACGAAGAGAAAGGCGGCGCGATGGAACACTGTCTCGACGTCCAAAGGTAATGGAGGGAGATGAAGAATGGCGGTTGCTCACGCAACTCCCGAGGCCGTTGCAGAATCACTGTAGTTTACCTTCAATCACGCATCTGTAAAACAGAGAAAAGAACATGATAATATAAGACTTGTTTCTGCAATTCCTTTAATAAATGCATACATTAGCCTGAGCGTGTGAAGTTGTGTGCCTGTCTTTTGAGTAATATAGTCAGAAAATCATAAATCGTCATCTTAATGTAATACCACAAATTCTTATATAGCTACCAGAAGAAAAATGAAACAACCAGAAAATTAGAAATACTTAGCATCAATTTTATCTTTATAAAAATTGTAAGTGTACAGAATATTGTCTGAAATAATTTCAACACTAAATATTAAGGCATTCAGGAAACAACGAAAGAGACAAACACTCCCTTCCAACATTAGGAAAAAATTTTAATTATTCTAGAACTGTCCAGTGACATGGAAAATTCCATATATTACTAAATTTCATTGACGAGCTGATGGCGCGTGCAACTCAATTTCGTGGGGGTCAAAGGATGGAATAGTGGGGGGAAAAAGCTTAGGCTTATATTTGAAGAGTTGTAAGAGTACAGAAATGGAAGAGGCAGAATTTCAAAGCTTAATAATAATGGATAAAAAGTGTTTTTTGTTATTATTATTTAAGACCTTTTGTCCTTTCCTTTCCCGATTTCTATGACTTCACAGGGCTGCCTGTTATGAACTTTCCCTCTTTCTGTGAGGTTTAAAGTTTCCATCCCGTTGTTCGTATTTCTGTTTTCCTAAAGCCAATTTTCTCAGGCTGTTCTAGGAGCACGACCGCGTGCTGGCATAAAGCTAGCTTAGCCTACAGTAACAAAGAACAGGTTGTTACAAAACTTCCACTAGACTGTAAGGTACAACTGACTGACGTACAAAACAATGGCGTTGGCGAATTGTTTTAACAAACTCAATATTTAGATGAATTACAATAAGTCTTGTCCAGAAGGAAACTAAAGGAGGATCTAAAAAATATGAATGTAACAGCCAGCTAACTTCTACAGAGATTTATATCATCAGAACATAACTTTCTTGACATTTTCTCCTCGTGGTCTCTCCACAAAATGTTTACTGGAATATTACAATATTAAATAATGGCAGAGGAGCCATGTTCAATCTTATCATTGTCAAAAGGAATGGAGTAGGAAGCAAGACAGAGAAATAAGTCGGGGTCTTAAAGGAATCAATCTTCACTGATCTAGTCTTGTTTTGCTTTGAAAGCCACCAGTTTCTCAAACAGAAGTGCAGCAACGATTACTTTGTATTAGCTTCCAAAATTGTAACTAGAAGTTGAATTAATGAGGATTTGAAAGCCTCTGCCCTGTACATTAATCTCGATGAAAAATTTGGCTACATAAAATGTGGTATAATAATAATCATATTCTATTCAAATATATGTATACATCTCCGGATGACGTAACAATGTTGTCTGAACTAAGTTACATTTTACATGTGATGCTTTTGGTATACATTATTCATTTTGACTCAGAATCAAATATCTATCTAATTTCTTGCGTGTGTGCGTGTTTTTTTTTTATTATTATTATTATTCAATTTAGTATGCCTATCAGAATAGTGAATCAAGAATCTCCCTTTTGATACTGAACAAAAACTTTAAAATAATAAAATTTAATATTTTTACCAAATTTACACATGGAATCTTTCCTTAACAGAACCTAAGGGTAAGGCAATAAACATCGGCCATTTATCTGTCTGTCATTCTGTAAAAAGTTCGTTACACATTTTCTGAGTTAACTGGCGCCGGACAAGAGCCAATTGTTGCTTTTATTTGAAGCAGAAACACACTGTCTAGATATGAAACAAATTTCCGCAAAGTGCATTTTCTGACAAACTTCTATGCCCATTTTTTAGTTTCCTGCAAAAAAAAAAAAAAAAAAAAAAAAAAAAAAAAAAAAAAAAAAAAAAACATTGTGCCGGTTTTGTCTCTGCCCGCCCTTAGATCATAAAAATTACCGAAGCTAGAGGGCTGCAAACTGATATGTTGATCATCCACAACCCCGATCATCAAACAGACCAAATTGCAACCCTCTGGCCTAAGTAGTTTTGATTTGATTTAAGGTTAAAGTTAGCTATAATCGTACTTCTGGCAGCGCTTTAGGTAGACAACATAAGCCACCACCGAACCGAGGCCGAGTCCCCAAAGGGCAGAAAACTCGATAACTTCGGCGCAATTTTTACTTGTAATGTTCTGGTCTTGAATCATATACATATACATACATACATACATACATACACACACACATATATATATATATATATATATGCTGTGTGTGTGTGTGTGTGTGTATATATGTGTGTATATATATATATATATATATATATATATATATATATATATATGTGTGTGTGTGTGTGTGTGTGTGTGTGTATATATGTGTATATATATATATATATATATATATATATATATATATATATATATATATATATATATATATATGTGTGTGTGTGTGTGTGTGTGTGTATATATATGTGTATATATATATATATATATATATATATATATATATATATATATATGATATATATATATGTATATATATATATATATATATATATATATATATATATATATATATATATATATATAT
The DNA here is from genome assembly GCF_015104395.2 of Macrobrachium nipponense. Lineage (NCBI taxonomy): Eukaryota > Metazoa > Arthropoda > Malacostraca > Decapoda > Palaemonidae > Macrobrachium > Macrobrachium nipponense. The sequence continues at coordinate 6,533,687 of NC_061106.1, read as the reverse complement.
ATATATATGTATATATATATATATATATATATATATACATATATATATATATATATATATATATAAATA
>NC_061106.1:6506118-6528618 GCF_015104395.2 Macrobrachium nipponense | reverse complement strand
ATCAGCCTTCGAAATCATACTAAATAGTGAAGTTTAGGCTAGAGTTCCTCTCCATAGAACACTGTAGATGGGTGGCTTCTTCACCAGTATCAATGATAATGAAGATATCGTCTACATATCGGGCATATAACTTCAGATTTGGATGGGAATTGAGGTTTTTTCCTCAACATCTGCTTCACACATATTAACAAATACAATGCCAAGGGAGATCCCGTGGCAACACCATCTACCTGGCAAGATAAGTCACCATTACATTAGAGAATGGAGTACTACTCCTCTATGCAGATTTGGATAAGTCTTTATAGAGCATCATCTACAGATGGACTCCCCTTAAAAAATAATAATACTTTTCTACATACAGCAATGAGATGGTATAGCTTGGAGACTTAGTTTTCAAAATATCAATGAACTCTACCTGGGAAATCACTGAGTACCCCCTAGGGATGTCTGTAGTAATAACCTTATTCAAAGTATTTGGCTACTTCGTAAGGTGAAGAGGTAACTTTGGCAATTATAGGACCCAATGGCTTGCCAGACTTATGGGTCTTGATGGTGCTGTTTCAATAACCTGGCCCATAGTTTCAGATGGTCATAGGCAGTTTCATAGCACTACTATCAGAATTAATCTTATTAATTATCACATTCAGGATTCGCTTCAGGATTTTGGTAAGGTCCTTGATAAGGGGCTGGAATTGCGAAGGATCAAACAGTATGTCGTCCATTTTATCGTCATAGTCTTCATACTTCATGATGACACAGACAGTGGTCTTGTCACCTTTTCTGGTAATGATATCCAAATGTTCTTGAAGCTGGCGAGTGGCTTCCTTCAGATGAAGGCCAATTATCTTACTCCTGTAATTTCCCCATTGGTGTACGACTTTCCTGACAAGTTCCTCCTGGATGGTACTAGATTGGGTTACCAGAAGAGAGAGTACATCATTTATTAAGGTTTTAATTTCGATGTAATTCACTTGCTCATGGGACCTTTTAGTGAAATGGCAATTAAGACAAGGCTGAGATACTGTTTCTGTCCAACAGTGAGGTCTATACCAGCCAGGTTAATGTATCCACCTGAGGGCTTCTCATTTCTGATGCTGTCCTTATTCAATCACATTAATTTCTTCTAGATGGTAGTAGTGACCCACTAGTTTTTTTTTTCTTTTTATTACTGCCACTCAAGCATTGAATGTGTTGGGCAGCTCCTAACTAATAACAGATACAACAGCAATCTTATATAAGGTTGCATTTGAAAACAATTGGATGTATGAGTATATGCCAGCAGTCACAATGCCTACGTCACTGAGAAACATCATATGATATTACATAGCTGCATATCACAGCCATTTCAAGTATGAGGCCAAGGCCATGAAAAGAATAATTGCCAACAGTAATGAGAGGATTTCCTTATCTGTCTACTACCACTCAAACTTAGTCAGCACCCTGTAATGTGAAAAAGCACAGCCCCCTGTAGAAATGTGGGAGTTGACCAACATAGTATACAAATTCAAATGTACCAAAGGGTGCAGGTGATGGCAAGCTTACTGTAACCAAGGGACCATATTTCAACAATAAGTATAGACAACCATGACTAACTCAATACTAGAAGAATTATTAGACGGACACAAGCTACAGAACACCCTGAACACGACTACAAACAGCCAATAAATCAAGACAATCGGCCAAAGACCGGAATCACGCCCTTGTCCACACAACAAGATGCATCCTACTGAAACACAAGGAATGCCGTGCTGTTGCCCAGATGTCCAGCAAGAAAAGACCTGCTAACCAGTAGAAATCCTTCACCCCAATGGCATCATGATTGAAATTCAAATGTCTGTAGTATATATAAATTTGTAATCCAGTCCTGATAACGCCGTTGAGAGGTGGGGAAATGCTCTGTCGACTGCAGAAAGAAAAATTAAATGGAAAGAATCTCAGATAGCATTTCCTTATTCCTGAAAAGCTTGCCAAAAGAAAAAAGTATAGACTGACTCAAAGTCTTGATACGAAGATAATATCTAAGAACATCACTATTGACTTCAATAGAAATTCCATAAAAGAGGATATATGCCCAGATAACATACATTGCCATGGCTGGGCATATCTCTCATGGAATGTCATCAATAAGACTCTTCAAGGATGACTCCTGGAAGCTGAAGGAAGAGTGCAAATAGCCACTTGCAAAAAGGAATCCATGTGGGAAGAATTTAAGGATGTGTGTGATGCGATGATTGAGAAAGTGTCTACACTCCTGCAGGAGTCGAAACAACGACATCAGTGGGTCACTACCAGTAAGTCACTAATAATATCATAAAGAGAAAATTGTGGTTTAACAAAGGACCCATCAGGAATGCAAAGCCTTCAAATGGATACATTCAACCTGGCTGGTATAGACCTCACTAATGGACAAAAACAACTTCTATGCCTTGGCCTTAATTGCCATTTCACTAAAAGGCCCCCACTCATAAATGACTTGCTGTCTTTCCATGCCCAAGGAAAGGTAACCCTCTTTATTACCATCCAGGAGGAACTCCTTGGGGAAGCCAGACACCAATGGCAAATTATAAGAGTAAGATCATTGTCCCTCACCGGAGGGTAACTGTCCAGTGGCTATGAGAACATCAGGTCATCATCATCAGAAAAGGTGACAAGACTGCTGTCTGTGCCATCATGAAACGTAAAGAATATGAAGATAAAATGAATGGCATCCCGAGTGATCCTAGGAAATTTCAGCCCCTAACCAAAGACCCAACCAAAAGCCTGAAGAGACTCGTGAATGCAATAATTAATCCTTATCAGAAGTACCTGATAGTTCCGGCCGACCTACAACTAACACTGTCATTTCCAGATAAAGGTATCTCTGCCACTTTACCATCGAGAGAAACTTCCTTCTTTTGTACCATTTTGATGGTTACTGAAGTTCTAGTAGTTGCCCTTGTCCTGAGATTATCCTGTAAATTGAAACCCAAAAGTCACAATTGCCAGAATACAGACAAAGGCTCCTTAAAATGATAAGGGAAACACGTTATCTGTTATGAGCTGCCTAACTAGAACCAAAAGGAGTATGACTTAAGACCAGTCCCAAGCATTAAAAGCTAAGAAGATAAGTTCTAGTAACAGTGCTATGAAACTTCCTACAATCATTGGAGACTACAAGTCAGGAGACTACAAGTCAGTATTGTTAAGGCCGGCTACCTGATGCTCCCTATAACTGCCCAAGTTAATTCTCCAACTAATGAAATAGCTAAGACTATGAATAAGAACATCACTATCTACATCCCTAGGGGCTACCAGTGGTTTCCCCGGTAAAGTTCATCAATATTTTGAATATTACATCTCTGAGTTCTACCCTCTCATTTGTAGAAAGTCTATTCACAAGCATACCTGTGAAAAAAACCAACTACATTATTTTAAGGAGAGACTGTCACTCAGGTGTCATGAACCTTGACATACAAGATGATGCCCTATAAATTTGCACCAAGGAGGCTCCCATCCTTTCACATAGGGGTGAACTTTTTTGACAGGAATCAGGATATTTACATAAGTGAAAGTACGATGTGTAGTACATCAGTTTTCTGTGCCTATTATTGCTAATATTTCGGTGTCAATAGTGCCTGTGTATTTTAAAGTATTTCTGAAGGTTAAGAATTGTGCCTGGGGCAATGACTGCATGCCTGATTAATCCCCTTCTCTGAACACGAATGAAATGAGACTTGGAGTAGATTTCCCCATGGCTGTGTCTGTTACTTTTGCCTATTACTACTGTAATAATTGATATTTTAACTGAAAGTTTAGTGTACTGCAACTCACCTTCATTACGAGTCAATTTTACAGTTCTTACTTTCTCAAAAGGATTATATAAAGTTCTCTTGTGATAACGTAAATGTTATCGCTACCATTTTCTCTTAATATAGACGTTGACCTGCACCTTTTAACGTAAGTGCTGTAGTTGTGCATTATGTACTACTCATACGTTGAAATGCAGTTAGGCTTGTCTCCTTCAGAGATAAACAAAGATAGGCTGATACGCCATCTGAGTTCACCCTTTATTCAGTGGCTCTGTAGTAAACTAGCCTAACGGTTTCCGTAATGTTATTTTAACTTTTTATGTTTATGCTTCTTTGCATTCACCCATTATTTGATAATTTTCTGTGCATAACATGTGGTTCATTATTACTTAAGGTGATCGTTATTATTCAGTGAATTTTTTTTATAAACTTGTTGCAGAATGTTAACCAAACATTCATTTCAAGTCCTTGGTGGACCATGAAGTAGTATTGTGAAATCAAATCTGTTCCTAAAACACTGAAAATTACAAGAGATAATTTTTATTATAAAGATTTGAAATCTGGAAAACAATTAACTGCATTTATTGTGGCCGACGGCGTTTTGCAATAATCCATTGCATTTTCAAGGCTGCAGTGACACCGCTTTGTTTAATAAAAAGATTGTCACTACATAAAATTATGAAAACAACAGTAGATTTCTTAAAATACTTTAAAACAAAGCTACCCATGTCATTGTTAAAAAGTGACTAAACATAAAAAGGTACAACCCGTAGGGGGAGGGGGGGATTAGTGCCGTCAGTGTACCTCAAGAGGCACTGATGGCATTACTAAAGGTCCTTTGCAGCGTCCCTTCGGCTCGTAGCTGCAACCCCTTTCATTCCTTTTACTGTACCTCCATTCATATTATCTTTCTTCCACCTTGCTATCCATCCTCTCCTAACAATTATCTCATAGTGCAACTGCGAGGTTTTCCTTCTGTTACAACTTTCAAACCTCCAACTCTCAATTTCCTTTGGCCTAAACTCCATATTCCATTCCATTATGTAGAAAGGTAAAACTAGCAGGTAAACAGAACAGCAAAGATATACACACACACACACACACATACATATATATATACATATATATATATATATCTATATATATATATATATATATATATATATATATATATATATATACACACACACAAAATAAACAACAAAATAACAAGGTGTGGAAGACGTCTGTGCATTAACGAGGGAACGAGTGCTTTAATGAAAAATCGACCTCGAAAGTCCCTAAGTCGTCCGTCGTGGGTGGACAGAGGCTATTACTTCAAAGGGTTTTCCTTATCAATCTGCGTTTTGCAGAGTGCAGAGTGATTCCTTATATTTGATCATTCAGGCCTGGACAATCTGGATCCCGTGGTTACAGACGCGGACTTTCCGTAGCCGTCTCGTTCATCCAACGAAGGTTCCTAGCTCACACTTGGAACAATTATATTTATAAATGATGTTAGATGTTAGAGACGAACACAGTCTACCCTTAGATCTGTAACGAGACCCGAGCGTTAGAGGTTTTTTCGGAATAATAGGGAGTTTCTTAACTAATGATCTTTATAACTTTCTCTCGGAAATCATCATTGAAAAGGAAAAGAAATTTAGAGTACATTTCTAGTTTGGGAACATTATATATGATGTGGCTCATTAAAATTCTTATCCAATAACTTTCTCATAATTCTGTAAAAATACTTTAAAGGAAAACAATTATTTCTAAAATAAAACAAAACTGTCAAGATCTCAATTTCGCTGTGGAACGCCTGCCTAGACGAAATCAAAGTAAGGACCCTGTGGAGGAGTGTAAAAATAGCATGTAATCTAAAATTAAAATGAAACACGCTGTAAAAATTAGTACCCAACCCAGTAAAAGTTTCTTTTCTGTATGCAATGGTATGGAAACCCTCCGATTCCCTAGAAATGCTTGGGTCCAAGGAAGAGAGGGATTTGCATATTTCCTTTTCCATAGCAAACTTAATATTGGCGTGCTGGGCATTCTCATGATCTAAAAACAGCTGAGACTGTAATTCATGTCTAAAAAAAAAAACAAATGCGTCATCCACATAACGTTGATAAAACGGGGCGTTTAAAATTGGAGGGGCAGGAATAAAAAAAAATAAATAAATAAAAAAAAGGAGTTCATAAAGGCCCGACTGCACTACCCAAGGCTATCCCTTGCACTTGCTTGAAGGATGTATATACCATTAAAAGCAAATACTGTGTCCCGTACGGCCAAATGGCCAAATGTAGAAGCTTTTTAAAATGAGATTTACCAAGATTTTGAAGCACAGAGACTTCGTAAGGAAATAACTTGTTCAATGATGATTTCCGCAAAAGAGTTATAAAGATCATTAGCGAAGAATTTCCGTTTATCAATATTAATCTTATTCCGAAAAACCCTCTAATTCTCGGGTCTCTTTTCACATCTAAAGGTAGACTGTGTTCGTCTCTACATTTATAAATAAAGTTGTCCCAAGTGAGCTGGGAACTTACGTTGGATGAATGAGAAGACGGCTACTTAAAAGTCCGTGTCTGTCTGTTGCCACCAGGGAGTCAGTTATAGGATTGGATACAGATTATCCAGGCCTGAATGATCAAATATAAGGAATCACTCTGCAATCTGCAAAACGCAGATTGATATGAAAACTCTGAAGTAATAGCCTCAGTCCAACACGAGGACGAGCTTTCGACTTCAGAGTTAATTTTCATTAAAGCACTTGTTCCGTCGTTAAATGCACAGACGTCTTCCACACATTTGTTTAATTTGTATTTTTTTTTAGCTGTTCTGTTTACTTCATGCTAGATTTACCTTTCTATGTTGTCACTTTCTTAGCAATGAACTGGGAGGTAGCTTAGTTTAAAGTATTTTAAGAAATATATTTTTGTCTTTCTATAATTTTATGTAATGATTTTCTTTAAATTCAACTGTATGTGTCATTGCAGCCTTGAAAATGCAATGAATTATTGTGAAACGCTGTCGGTCACAACAAATGCAGTTAATTGTTCTTGTGTCTTTCCATCTGCCCTTGGTCTCCGCATATATCTATATATATATATATATACATATATTATATATATATATATATATATATATATATATATATATATATATATATATATGTGTGTGTGATGTGTGTGTGTGTGTGTGTGTGTGTGTGTGTGTGGGTGTGTGTGTATGCGTGTATATATATATATATATATATATATATATATATATATATATATATATATATATATATATATATATATATATATATATATATATATGTGTGTGTGTGGTGTGTGTGTGTGTGTGTGTGTGCGTCCAGCAGCTAAAGAATGCCCTACGATTTATCTTCTTAATGTTCTCTGAATCATCAATGAACTCACAATTTCAAAGAATCATATTTTTATGTTGCAGAGCATATGTATACCCACCCACACACACACATATATATATATAAATGTTGTATATATATATATATATATATATATATATATATATATATATATATATATATATATATACACTGTGTGTGTGTATGAATATGCTTTTATGTATTTATGTATCAAAATAAAGTTCTGCAACCAAAAAAATGCTTCTATGAAATATTGAGCTCATTTATGATTCCGAGCACAATGAGAAGATAAATCGCTGGGTATTCTTCAGCTGGATCATGCAAAGGGGAAGACGAATAGTTTAAAGGAAAAAGGCATTAACGTATTAACATAAAACTCTTCAAACTTTAGCAGTTTTTTCATGCAAAGTTCATTAATTAATTATGACAGTCTGTGACACTGAAGTATCCATAATAAGAATATTCATCATCTTTCACATTAACTATTTTCTGAAAATGAAGCGACCCCCAAAAATGGCAAACGGACTTTGAAAATCTCCGAGAAAAATTAAACTAATATGAGAAGGAGAGGGGGGTGGGGGAGAGAACCCACGAATCAGACAATAGGAGACGGAGTTTTCCCGACCAGTCATCAATCTTTTGGAGTTTTATTAGACTAAAATCTTTATTCTCTCCCTCACCTTGATAAGCTTCACCTTCACGTCGTTATCACGGTTAATCAAAGTCTGTCCCTCAAGACACAGAGAGAGAGAGAGAGAGAGAGAGAGAGAGAGAGAGAGAGACGAGAGAGAGAGAGAGAAGAGAGAGGAAGAAGAGAGACTTAATGCGCTCGACGACAAGTTTAAGATATACAATGGTGCATCTTATTTTAGTGCATTTTGCAACAATGTTAAACATACAAAACCTTAGCTGATTCTTCGTTGCCATCGTCTATGAATAATCAAGTGGGAGTCTGGGAAAGGCATAACTTGAATGATTACGATCCTTCGCATTATACCACAAACCTTCGATTAATTATCTCGGTGAAGAGAGAACTTCCTTGTAAATAAAATTTTTCAGTCAAAAGTGAAAATACTTCTACTTCCATAGATTATATCGCATCTGCCACCTATCTTTATCCAAATGAGTCTGTGATAGATGGGGCAGCTAGCAAATCCATTTGATTCACCTACTCCTTCCTCCAGGTGCCAAGATAATTAAACTCCTGAGAGGCCAGACTTCCCCTCTCCTCACTAAACTTGTTTGGCAGATGATTAACAACCCCATCGCCCCCAACGGTTTTTTGCTCTTTCACTCATCAGCCCTCCTTTGTCATTCACAGTCAATTTAAATTGCTCTTCTCCGTCCATCACCAGCTCAGTACCTGGAAGCCAAGTTCTACCTTTTGATCTGCTACCTTTCCCAGGCAATTCTCTCTTTTTCTCCAATAAATGTCATTCTCTTTATCCTATCAACCTTTCTAGCGATTTTTATATTTCGGATTAGAACTAAGAAGTCACAATGTTCAAATTATCAAATATACATTTTGAAAAAATGGTATAAAGATAGAAGAATCTATAAAAATCTTATACAATTCCACACCCCATTAGTAGTGAAAAGCTAAATCTAACAAAATGACACTACAACCAAATTAAAATTCAGTACTTATAACAGGTTGGAACAACACATTAAGGAGAACATATGTATTACTACAAGAACAGTACAAGGAAACTTAAGATTATTATAATCAAAATTGGAAATGCCTAATAAAAAGATTCACGAAATACAGTACAATAATCCAAAACAATTTTGGAGCTCCGTTTCAAGACTATCGGGAAGCAAAACTAATACATCATCATACATAAAACATATGAATGAGAACATATATGATGACCAAAAGAAACAAATATTGCACAAAGCCTACTTGCAAGAAATATTCCAAATAAAGCGGCAGGATAACAAAATTTCGACAACCAATCTAAGGCAGTATTTAATGAATTCACTGAACAACATAGACAGAACAAATCCGCATCCGCATCATGCAACAGATATTCGCAGACTTAATAAAGACTACCCACTAACTAGGAAAAGAGTGTTATGGGATATTAAAGTAATTATTAAAAATTTTAAAGGCAAGGAAACAGGAAGAAGTAGAATTAACAAGGTTACAATTTAAAATTTACCGCATATTGAATTTGGGTTCTCTCAATGGAATATTTACCAATTATATTCAAAAATGCAATAATAATTTTAATACGCAAACCAGGAAAGGAAAGGATACATGTCGGGTAGAGAATTATAGACCAATATTATTAGTAGAAATACCTGGAAAAATATTGGAAAAAATAATTAACAACAGATTAGTGTTGTTCCTTAAAGGTAATCATTTACACAATAAAAATCAATATGGATTTAGAAAAGGAAGAGAAATCCAGATTGCAATAGCAACAATATACGAAAGAATTGCACTATCACAAAGAAGAAAATACGTACGCAACCTAGTATGTAGAGATATAACCAAGGTATTTGACAAAGTATGGATACAAGGACTTCAGTACAAAATATTAAATCACAACCTTCCAGGCATTTTTGAGAAAATGCTATGTAACTTCATTAAAGATCGAACAGCAGCAAACAATCACAAAATTTTACATAGGAATCAATTCGTGTTATTGTGTCCCACAAGGTTCTGTACTAAGTCCAACATTATTCATGTTATTATATACATCAGATGTGACTTCACCACCAGAGTACTGTCCTGATGTCTGCTTTGCAGATGATATAACTCAAATATCTATACACCCAGAAAACATACACGAAGCACAAAAAAGCAATAGATAAATTTGAAAGAATAAATCAATTTGAAAAGAAGTAGAAGATAAAAAAAATATATAAATTCCAACTAGTATGAGTATTTGCATACAAACCTCCACAAATAATATCATATGAACAACAAGTGAATTTTACTGAAAGGCCAAGAATACTAGGAATGAAATTCGGAAAAAGAGGAATATCAAGACATGAAAGACAAAGGGTAAGAATAGCAAGAAAACAAAATACAAAGCTAAAATGGTTTAGTAATATGAACACAAATATTTATAGCCATTTCTACAAGCCTAATAAGACCAATAATGGAATATCCGCCAATACCCACATGCTTAGCATCGACTTCCATTATAAGTGCAATAAGTGTATTACAAAAACTCCAAAACAAGATACTAAGGTCCGCAGTGAAAAACAATCAAGATGATGATGATTTGAATATAGAATACAAAATACAAAGTAGAACCACTTTATTACACAATACAGACTGGCAACCAATATCGACGATAAAAAGTTCAATACATTGGAGAATTAACGGAGGAAACGGAAGCAGAAGAGAGAAAACACCCAAATAACAGACCACAGATGATGGAGAAGAGTATCATCATATATTCATCGCGATGAACCTCAACCATTATACTATTAAGAATTGTCCTGTGAAAAACTTAACATGTAGAATTTACTAGGTAAATATTTTGAAAGATCAATATTATAACACTTAATAAGGTTAAATTATGAAAAAATTGCAACTTTCTCTTAATACAATTATACTATTAAGAAAATAAAATCTAAAATATGTAATGTGTACAGTTAACTATGTTAATATAGTGAAAAATCATTATTGTAATATGTTAATATTAAGGCCATAATAAGAAAAAATCTACCTTTATATTAACAAAATTGTGGCTAAACCACTTTACATTACCTTAACTAATATTTAACTTTCTAAACTTTTTCCCTACCATGGTTAGCTAGCTAACTGCTCTCATTATTCCCCCCCCCCCCCCCCCACCAATCTTACCTATCTGCTAAAACAAAAAGAAAAAAAAACGCACCGTAAAGGATAATCAAAGGTTAAATGGGTACCTTTTATAGTAACACTTGTAAGTTCCTGAATTTTCGTTATTTGCCGGCAATCAATACCTTAATGTCTGGTCTTGTTAAAAACTGAGCAAAAGTCGTTTTGAGGTCGATAGAGGTTGCTGCTCGTCATGCCCCACCGAGTTGGCAGCCATTTCTCTTCCCAAAGTAGTCTTATTTTATGTATATATTTGTTTAAGTCATCCAAACCTTTGGGATTAAAGTATAACCTATTTTCTCTTAAAGTAAGATTCCTTTATACTGTTCATGATTGTCATACAAGTAGACAGACTTCAGCAGTTATTTTTATTCATAATAAATATATTGGCAATAAAATGAAAGGGAGAAGATATGATCTTACATTTACACAGAATGAACGGTAAACAATTGGTTTTAAGCATTTGGTTATAATTTAAAAGCGCCATCCATTCTTAATTACATCGAATTTTTTTAAATCGCCAAGACCTTCCATAGAGGCAAAGATTAAAATTCACTTTCCAACATCACTACCAAGGTCTTATTTTAGAAGAAAAAAAAAAAAAAAAAAAAAAAAAAAAAAAAACAGCTTTTTTCTTTAAAACTTACGTGCTTATATTAGCACAAAACGCTCTTCCTCGCTCCAGCTTCATTCACTGTATACGTACATATCCCCTTACGATACCCAAGTCTTGATGAAACTAAATAAAATCCCTGTGTCACGGACGTACCTTTTTTTCCTAACAGCAACCCCTAAGTAAACTGAATAAAAAACAATTTAGAGGATTTGCAAAATAAAAGCTACGGTATTTTATTCCAATGCGAGTTATGCTCATCTGTAAATGAAACCTAATGTCAACTTCATGCACATGAAGATACAATAATGCACAGAAGTTAAAAAACCTCGATACATCAAATTTTATCGCATACTTCGTTCACCGAAACTGCATTTGTTTATGCAAATATCGGTATACATCATATTTCTGAATAATAACTTCGTTAGCACCAATATGTTTTTAGAGTTGTTCATGCTAGCTTAGCTATGTAACTACTGTTACTTTTCAATTCCCAATCTTTGGCTACGGATAGCCATTTAATTTTACTGAAGTTTTAGCGCTGTGGATAAAAAATGGCTTTGATGCATCTCTGGGACACTAATTTAATTCAGTTTGCTCCATGAATTTTTAATACTTGCTCTTCTTGTATACCGTCTGGCCAATACTAAGTGGTCTTAGAAACATGAGACACCAACACCCCGCCACCGCCACCGCCACCTCCACCCCAACCCCCCTCGCCTTCGTCGTGACAAAAAGAGAAATGTTGACGGTGACGAGAGAGAGAGAGAGAGAGAGAGAGAGAGAGCCGTTGGTTCTAAATTTACTTATTCATTTGAAAAAATGAAATATATTTATTCATGTATTCTGAAACCCATTAAACATGAGATATAGCCATAATCTTATAGGGTATCTGTCGTGTTCCTTCAAAGATAAATTTCTATCTTTTCTAAGATATGATTGACCCGAAGCTGTTGCCTTTACCGAGACGAGATGAATACGAACATCCAATAATCATAATAAAATCTTAGGATACCTAATCTTTACTAATTATTTAACTGTGCTGCTACAAAAGTTACTTCCACAATTCTGACATTTCAGGGACAACTTCGTTTTACTTTTCTGTGGAAATTCATATGCAGATCGGTCGATCAGTGAGGGAAATGCGATTCATACCTACCTTGCTGTTATATATATATATATATATATATATATATATAGATATATATATATAGATATATATATAATATATATATATATATAAAGTTTAAAATTTGGCCAAAAAGTTACCCTTCGAGACATGTAAGACCCCGTCCACACGGTCGAGCTTTGGTCGACGAACTTTGTCCGATGTGACGTCATAAGCGGAGAAACCGCGGGAAAAGTCAGAACTTTACCGCAGTTTCTCCGCTTCTGACGTCACATCGAACAAAGTTCGTCGAGCAAAGCTCGGCCTCCGTGTGACGGGCCTAACACTTGACTACTTTACTCCACAAAACATTTTCAGATTTAGCTTCTGTGGAAGCTTCCGAGTTAAACCTGAGAGTTTCTTACTCAAAACGTTCATGTTCATATTCTGGGTTATATAACTGATTAGGGTGGATGGCTCAACTCTAGAGCAAACTGGAAAAAAAAATCATTATTTTCACCCCACTGTAAACATCTGGCTCTCATCTTATCAAGATTGAGTTAGTGTCAATAAAAAGGTTATTGTTCATACCATCAAAGCATCTGATGACATACTTCCTCCCCAGTTGAACGACTTAAACCGATTGTTAATATGTAACAAAAAAGGGTTTGGTCCTCCTCAGATCATATTATTCAGAGGATGAACTCTATTCATATGGAATCTAATCACAGAAAACCTGCAAGTGCCATTAAACTGAAATTCAAGCTCACAAAGAAATGGTGTTTATTTAGCAAAATGTACAAAAGAGTTCAATTAGAAAAAATTATAAATTAACCAATAAATATATAAATAGATAAAAGAAGTATTTCATTATAAGTACAAGGAGAATTGTTTTAGGTTGGTAATGTATTGCATCTTTTCTTGAAATGTTGAGATCTGCTGACTCCTTTGCTGTTGTACAGAAGAGAAGACATGCAGGAGTTCAAAATCAGATTAACTTTACTCTTAGACAACATTTTTGACCAGGCTTGTGGAAGGCAACTAATGATAGTTAATTGTCTGGGCATGTGAACGGAAAATAGTAACAGATAAACATGTTACCATCAAGTAGATTCGTGAGTGGCTGTCGAAGCTGGAAGTTAAACCAGTTTTCGGGTGGAAAGCTCGATAAAAACAAATGGTGCAACAAAATAATAATAAGTTTCTATGAATAAATTAAGAAGATTTATACATTTTAAACATACCTTTTCTGAATAACAATAAAATGTGCTACCGTTCCACATCCTTACTAGATGCCTTTCAGGGTACTGATAAGCTATTAGGTTGTTACAGAATAGAATATTGTAAAAATTAAAGTGGATAAATTTGCTTTTGCAGATACAAAACATAAAACATCCAAGTGTCCCACATTCTTATCGTGTAGATGGCTTACAGGATACTGATACGGTTCTGGGTTGCTATTTGAAAGACCTAACTTTTTTACATATGGAATTTTCATTGAAATCGGACTTGATGCCCAGGCTTGCGTGGGGTGAAAATGGGGAAAGAGGGGGAGGGGGGAGAGGGAAGGAATTGGTCCTCTTGTCCATGGAATAGGAACTTTAAATACTTTTTTCTTGTAGGTGAGGATGAAGTAGTGGTTCCTATATGGGGTCATTAGTGGAAATTTGTGGGTTTTCTTGATAAGAACACAAAGCAATATTTGTGGATGGTTCATAGTAAATACTGCTTCTTCGTGCCCCTGTAGGTTTTTATGCAATGATGGTACCTTCCAATGACCTTGAGAAGTCTTCAGAGATCTTTTTCGGGTTGGAGGTCAGCTTCAGAGGGGAAGAACTTACCACCAAACATAAAAGTATTTCACTGAATACTACTTCAGTGGGAAAAACATCGATGTTTTCCTCTTGAGTGGTAAAGAGGTTGAAAAGGGCCCAAGGTAGTGTCTTCCTGTTTGGGACACTGCATCTGGCAATATGGGGAGCCTTGGTGTTGTTTACAAATGTATGGTGTGGTGGATTCTTAATTTCACTGATTTGGCCAGACTGGTTCATATCTTGTAAATGGAGGCTGGTCCTTCACTGGCATAACATAGCAGCTGACCAAGCAATTGAGGAGGACCCTGGCACAAGTGTGTGGTTGCCTCCAACACTGGCATTGCTTCTGGTCGTTACAAGGGGCACTACCCTCCAAGTTGCCTGATTATCCAGTTTCAGCCAAACCAGAATAAAATAAAATGTTGAATTTGAAACTAATCTGTGACTGAAAAATAGGCCAAGCTAAAGAAAGAAAAAAAAAAGTTAAATAAATCACTAACCACTAGGTACCTGCTAAGAACTTTGAACAAAGTCAAGGATAAATGTCTTGAACTTCAAAATAACTTTTATTCTTGAAAATATGTCATAGAAAAAATGACCAAAAATAGCATCCTAAGAGCATAGTTTTTACTTTCTGAAGACCAGAGACTTTTAAGTTACTCGGAGAAGAAATTTAACGAATAACCATCTAAATACAGACCAGTATCACTGAAAAATAAGTCCAGGTCAAACAAACAAAGTACCTACCTATTACATTTCATCATCAAGAGATTTACGAAGAGGCAGCAAAGGCTTGTTTGTGTTATATACGACAGCGACCAACTTCTTTTTTCTCGGGCCGCGTCCGAGAGAGAGAGAGAGAGAGAGAGAGAGAGAGAGAGAGAGAGAGAGAGAGAGTGTGTGTGTGTGTGTGTGTGTGAAGCCAGTGCCTTGTTCGCTCTAACAGATAGGGCTAGGAGAGTTTACTTAATTCATTAGGCTGATATTTATGCCTACTGTTGCATAAAATCATATTATGACAACAAAACAATACTTTAAGAAAATCGCGGCAAAATATGCTAAATAATAAAATAATAATGCATATTAGATCCATCATTACGGAGAAATAATACAAAAAACAATTCTTGAATATGAGAAGTATAAAAACTAGTTTTTTTTCCGCGAAATAATGGATTGAGAAACTGAAGAATTTTACCAAATCATTCTCCACTTCAGATGTGAGGTGGTCCATTTGAAACTTCCATCAAAATAAAGATATTTATTTATTTATTTATTTATTTATTTATTTATATTATCTTGGGGCATAGTTGTTTCCAGACAAAACACAGGAGGCTGGTTATGGACATTAATAATCAGCCCTAATCTCGAACTCCATACTTTTCGTTTAGCCGTTAAATTCCTGCCTCTCAAAGAATTTAATTTACAGCACATAAACTGGGCGCCAAGCGTTCGAACCACCCCCCTTCAGACCTAATGACCTCCGGTACATTGACTCCATGGCGTTCTTACTTTTTCAAACAGTTCTTACCAAAGAAAGAATTATCATTCATTCGATCGTAAAAATGTTTCTCTTATCATAACATGATTTTTATGCAAATCTTAAGTCCAATTTCACTCTGTGGTAACTCCAGTGTGAAAATTCCCCATCTGACACAGCGCACCGATTCCACTCGCATATTGCCACTCCCATCTGCCCCCTGCCAACCCCTGGACAAGATGAATTGGTCATGGCTGCTTATTACGTATTCATAAGAAAATCTTCCTGCCTCTTCTCATATTCCACTTTCTCTTAAACCTGAAAGCAAATTGTATTCAGGAACATCTTGCATTCCAGAAGAGGCGTCTTACTTTGCCAATCAAAAGAAAAGAAAAAAAGGAGTAAAAGCATTTTTACGTTAATCTCTGACTTCTATTCATGTTACAGTTGCAAAGTAATTAACTCATAATGTAGAAGTAAGTATTTATCTTGTGTACGTGGCCGGACATTTAACAGACGGAAATTTGGCCGACGGACATTTAGCTGACGGATATTTGGCCGACGGACATTTGGCCCAACGGTCATTTGGTCGACAGACATTTGGCCGAAAATTTACAAGTGTGAATAGTAACAAAAATTACTTTAAGTATAATTAACAGTTGTTGTAAACATTGACAAAAAAAAAATAAAAAATGGAATATAGAAAGATGTATTTTCATAAGTATTTAAAGAATGTGCGCAATTGCTCTCAGAAATTTTTTTTTTATGCTCCTCATATTTCCCAATGATAGAGACGAGCCTGGTGTTTAATATGATACTCTTCGATGACCTCAATTGTAACCTGAATTTGCCATCTCGATTGTTAACTCCCAATTTAACTGCTCTTTCCTTAGCTTGAAACTAGTTGACGGCAAATAGAAGAGTGGGGGGATTGGTTATATAAATACATATAGCAGGCACTGAAAATAAAAACTGGGGAAACGTAAACTTAGCTTTAAAACTTTTGACCAGCAACTGTATCATTGTCGAGGTTGGTTACTAATGAAGTTGGTTTCGTTTGAGCTTGGCTGGTTCGTTTGAGCTGAAAATGGCAGTTGCCCAATTCAGCAATTGAGATGGTAAACTCAAAGTAAATGCCTATTGTTTTCGAACTGTTAAGATTGCTTGTTATATATAACAGAACGATTGTGGGTCTGACATACATATAGGTACGTCTACTACATTTTCGGTGAAATGTCCGTCGGCCAAATGTCCATCAGCCAAATGTCTGGGAGCCCTTGCTTAACAGGAAACCTACGTAAAAGGAATGTGAATCTTTCCAGAACATGTAAGTTTGATGGGCAAAGGTGAGACTTTTACAAGGTACCCGCCTTCTTCGACACACTACGTATACTAGAGACATCATTACAGACGAGCTGTGGAAAAGCATCACTTCTTCTGGCATCTGGCTTCGGCGACCTGAGTAATTTTAAGATTCTTGTTATAACACTGAATTTATATATTCATGTATCTTGTTCTATTGCAAAAATATACTGTTTCGATCTATCTTACTGAATATTCCTCGAGATCCTTCAGATGTTTTAATGACCTTTTCCCCTGGTTGGGAGGAATTGTCAGATTTCTCATATACATTATTACATATGACATGTTCACCAGACAGGAGTGTGCTTTTCTTCTGCTTCTTCCAAATCAGGTACTTTTCTCCAGAATCCAGATTAATAATGATTTTACCGATTTTTTGCACCAAATTTTGGACAAAATAAATTTATTTGCCAGTCTTAGGTAAGGGTTGTAACTCTATTGGAAAAGATTGGAGATGTTTCTAATTTCACTCACTAAGTTTACGCTGTCTCCTGCCATAATACTCAGGCTCGACTGTGTTGTGTGATCTTGACTCTGTTACTTATTCTGATTTGTGGGAATTACGTAAATTGTCATTTCTAATACATAGGTATGCCACAACTATCATGGTTATTAGTTGTTATTCAAGTATTTCCGAACGGCCCCACCAGCGTCCATATTTTGTATCAACTTATTACCTTCACGTGGTGCCCCTGTTAATCTGAATTATTAAAGACCAATTGCTACACTACGCACCCTACCATAGTCCAAGAGGTGGTAAAAGGATAAACCCTCGGCCCCTTGGCAAGATGAGAAAGCTCAGAATTATCAGCTTCAATGCTGAGGGCCTGTCAGCAGTGAAAGTAGATCTGCTCGCTAACCTGAAGGCCAATGTAGTGTGCATCCAAGAGACTAACAAAGATCTTAGACTGCCTAAAATACCTGGCATTGACTTAATTATCTCCCACTAAAGCCCAATCCACGAAAGTGCAATATATGCTAGTGAGAAATCCATCATTCACAAAGTAGAGACCTATCCAAGGATGGGCTGGAGATCCTACAAGTGGAAGCTGAACACCTAAACATCATTTCAGTCTACAAACCCCCTCCTGCTCCTTTCCTGTGGCCCCAGATCAACATCTCTGACAATAAGCTCTGTCTTGTGGTTGGGGACTTCAATAGCCACAACACTGTCTGGCGTTACGATAGCACCAACCACGATGGTGAGGCAGTGGAGGAATGGGCCCTTGCTAATCAGCTTACAATCTTGTATGACGCAAAAGATGACACCACATTTCAGAGGAGGGGATACAATCCGGATCTGGCATTTGTCTCTGCTAAATACCACCAATCGTTCTCAAGAACAATCATGGACCCAATACCAAAATCCCAACCCCACAAAACAAAATAGCGAAACCCCAGATCAAACTACCGCAAGGCCGATTGGGAAGGTTTACAATTGATATAGAAAATGAAATTGCAAACATCGTACCTGTCTCAGAGCGATATGAAGACTTCCAATCACTGGTAATAGGAGCTACAAAGGAAAACATTCCCAGAGGCTGTAGACCATGTGTAGACACTTGTATATCCCTGGTCTCTCGGATCAAAACAAACAAATATATCAAGAGTACATACGAGCCTACAATGACGATCCTTTCTCTGAAAACACCTTGGAGCTTGGAGAAGAATTATCATCATCACTATGCCATGAAAGACACAGACGCTGGCAAGAAACCATCACAACCATCGACATGACTCACAACTGTAAAAAGGCCTGGAGCACCATCAAAAAGCTTAACTCAGAGGACCGGCACCCAGCAAGAATTGCAGCAGTCATCCTTAATGAAGTAGCCCATCAACTCCTAATCAATGGAAAGACCAAACCACCAGAACGGGGACGAGGGGATGGGGATATCTAAAGAAAATGAAGCAAAACATGAAAAGCATCTTGTCACAGAGTAATGATATAATTGAACCGTTCACCATGAACAAATTACAATGAGCCATGAAATACAACAAGTCAGGGAAAGCTGCTGGTCTAGACGGAATTGCAATCAAGATGATTCTGCATTTTGGAGACAAGGCTAGGATTTGGCTTCGAACTCTAGTCAATAAATGTGCATTAACATACCGAATCCCAAGGATATGGAGAAGAGTTGTACCCCTTCTCAAGCCTGGTAAAGATCCAAGCTCACCTAAGAGCTACAGAACAATTTCCTTACTTTGCATCACCTAAAAACTCTATGAACGCATGTTAATGTCCCGCCTAGCCCCAACCATCGAGGAGCAACTAGCACCAGATCAATCAGGCTTTCAACCAGGACGGTCATGCTGCAGTCAGGTCTTGAACCTAACACAATTTATGAAGGATGGATTCAAAAACAAGCAAATTACAGGCCCTGTGTTTGTCGATCTCACAGCTGCCTATGACACAGTCAACCACGGAGCCTCTCTCTTCAAGGTAGCCCAAATGACCCAAAACCCCACCATTGTGCACATCATTGGATCATTCTTAGAAAACAGATCTTTCTATGTGGAAATGGACAGCAGGAAAAGTAGGTGAAGGAAGCAGACAAATGGTCTCCCGCAGGGCTCTGTACCAGCCCCATTATTATTCAACATTTACACAAATGACCTACCAGAACTCCATAACATTCAGAGGTTTATATATGCTGACAATCTCTGCATTGTAACACAGTGACGTTCTTTTTAAACCATCGAAGAAAGACTGACGACGGCAGATTATTATAAATAATGGCACCTCAAAGCAAACCCCATGAAAACTCAGGTATGCTCATACCATCTGAACATCCACCAGGCATACAGAAAACTGAAAATAAAATGGGATAACGAGGAACTGGAAAACCATCCGCATCCAGTCTATCTTGGCTTCACTCTTGATATAAAACTGACTTTCAAGGAGCATGTCAACAAACTCAAGAAAAAAGTGGCCACCAGAAATAACCTCCTACACTAAATTGGATTCATCAAGTGGGGAGCAGATGAAAAACTTTAAAGCAAATGGCCCTAGCACTATGTTACTCCACTGCAGAATATTGTGCTCCGGTGTGGGAAAGATCAAGTCCCGCCAAAAGAGTGGATATCAAGCTAAATAAAGCCTGCCGACTAATCACTGGCACACTGAGTGTAACACCCCTGCCAGCTTTGTATAGACTAGCCAGCATCGCACCACCTAACACCATCGAGATGCCGTGGCTAGAAAGGAAAAGACCAAACAAGCAAATGATCTCAGGCACCCACTCTACAACCATCATGAAACAAGAAGGCATCTGAAATCACGTAAGAGCTTCACGACATGAAGAACTAGAGACCCCAGACCTATCAAAATACAGACTGCAGAAATGGAGAGAGAGCGACAGTCAGACTACTAATAATGCCCTCCCTGACCCTAGTGAAGACCTGCCCTGTGGATTTTCCCTCACCAGAAGGAAATGGGTCACCCTGAATAGAGGAGGAACAAAAGTTGGTAGGACAGGGGATAACCTCCAAAGATGGGGTTACACAAATAGTGCTCAATGGCCCTGTGGGGAACAAATCCAAAATATGAATCACATCTTGTGTAGTTGCCCACTAGGTCCCACTTGTTCGGGCACGGACACAGCACTCCAATGGGTAGAACAATGGTGCGATAAGATAGGATGATGATCAACTTATTTCTTTTGCATTTTGGAAATATTTATGTGGTGTAAATATAGTTCTAGGATTAGTAAAATCCAGAAAGTAAATTTGGGAACGGTGTCTTAGTGTGCAAATTAGAGTACGTAGAAAAAGAAAACTGCAGTATGATGTCACTAACCACATAAATTTCGTCTGCTTCAGTGCTGTCAGAAAGGAAAACTTATGATGAAACAACCAATACTTGAGATTAATTTTCTCAAAACGTACTCACAATACGCGTTGTATGCTCGATCTACCATCACTCTACATAAGATAGAATGTTCGAAATATCTTGGAGACACGAGTTATTCATTTGAGATGAAGAAGGCACCGACTCCAGGAAATGGAGTTCACTTAGTTACGCCTCTGAATTATCAAATGCTCTCAAATTTCATGTTGGGGCGTTATGATGAGGGACAAATTTGATCATTAGTGCGAATCGTAGATAAAAGCTGAAAGTGAAAGAAACCAAAATGTGAATTAACGAATACGTAGGTTGAATATGGTCACCGATAAAGTGACAAAAAAGAATAGGACAAAAAAACATAACTTAAGAGAATCACTAACTATGAAAACCGAAGACGTGAGCCACCAGCGACAGCACATACATACAATGTAGGTAAATGAAAAGTCAACTTCTTCCAGAAAAGATTGAGATTATTACTTAATTATGCCATATTCCTTTAAAGTATCAAGAAAAGTTTTATTTTTATTTAATTATTTATATTTTGCTCTACATTCACTTAAATAAGACAAGCTTCTCAGAATCTGCTTGCAAATACAAAGTTGAACTGAAATTATATGAAAATACCAAGATACGAAAAGTATAGATACACAGTAAAAGCTAACGAGTTCATTAGGAGACCTTTCAATAAAAATGGAAGCGAGAGTCTTTCACGTCTTAATGATGTTTCGGAACTCAGCGACGGTCATCATTAGGCAGTTTGCCTTTAGTTTTAATGCAGTCAGGCAGAACGAAATAAGCACCAGTTATCCGTAAAGAAAAGCACAAACATACTTTAAATGAAATTTCTCAGTCGATAAACATATGTAATGGAGAATAAGGACATACTTAATGGAAAAAATAGGTCCGGTATTTTAAATTTATGGAGATATGTTAATCAAAACTACAGTAAATTATGAATTCCTGTTTTCTCGTAATTAGATGAAACTGTAATCAGCAAGGAGCCAGAATCACAAATAAAAACTAACGATCTTTAAAATAAAACTAAAATAATGCGCCGAAGTTTCTTCGGCGCAATCGAATTTTCTGTTCAACGTATAATTGAGGCCACAGAAAAAAGATCTATTTTTCGGTAGCCTCGGAATAATGCTGTATGAGGCGCGGCTCATAAAACTTTAACCACGGCCAGGTGGTGGTCTGTCCTATATCGTTGCCAGATGTAAGATTTGGCTAACTTTAACCTTCAGTAAAAGAAAAACTACTGAGACTAGAGGGCTGCAATTTGGTATGCTTGATGA
>NC_061106.1:6501118-6503618 GCF_015104395.2 Macrobrachium nipponense | reverse complement strand
TGTGTGTGTAGGCAGGTTAGGGCATCTGGAAAGCCATAGATTAAGAAGAAATGGGATGGAAAAAGAGCCGTCGTAGAATCTTAGGTTTATTTGCCCTCTACTCACTACTAACAGCTCGGTAAAATGACACATACAAATGTAAAATCATGAAAACGTTAAATAATCTATATTCAAACACAGTAAAAAAATAATTAAAAGCATAAAATGTTAAAAGAACTCTAAGACTGATACCTGATGAGTTAAAAGACTGACCTACATTCTCCTTCTCGGAAGGCAGGACGTCAATTTTGTCATAAACAAGACGGCGGAAGAGTTGTGACTATTTAATGAGGCCACAAGCTCCTTAATTGTAAAAGATTCCAAACAGGAAAGAGAAGAGCCATTGGGTGCTTGAGCCACGATACTGAAATCCTTAATTGAAGGTAAAGTTTTACATTTATTAACATGTTCTCTTATACAAGAGAATTCTTTGGTTTTAAAGCGCATCCCGGTACGGTGACTGACTGTGAGATGAGAATCTGTCGTGGCCTTGAGCAATCTTTTGGTGGTTCCCACATGAGAGAGTTAAAACAATAACCATGAAACACGAAAGACCGCATTGAAACCGGTAGTTTGTCCTTGTGGGAGAACAAGAGCCCAGAAATTTAGGATTTTGATATAGCGTAATATCCAAGGTCGGAAAAGTATTCTATATTACTTTTTGTATTTGTAATTTAAATTCTTTTGAATAAATAAAAAGAATAGAGGCATGCATTGACAATTTGGGTACGTTAGGAATGTTCTACTTGGCTGAAGTTTAATATTCAAGAACGTTCTTTTTTACATATTTGCAAGAATTGTCTTTGAAAAACTGGGGTAAAAACTGAATTTCACTGTGGAAGTTCTGCCAGTGAGGAGTTAACGTATAAGCACGGTGTAACAGCGTGGATATAATATCTTTGAATGTCTTTTTTTATGAAAACACTCGTATTAAAACCACGTCTTGTAAGAGTAAATAAAATAACAAAAAAAACAAGTTGTTTGTCATATTCATGCTCAACTGGGAATTGCATATCAGGATGTAGGCCAATAATATATTCCATGACAGTTTCAGCTGCCTATCGGGGTAGTGTCGTTGAATTATCGCTTATAAAAGAGAGGACGATAGGATAAGGGACACCCATCCAACATGTGTTCCTCAAAAGAGCATATAAAAGCCATAGCCATAATGAGCAGAGTGGAGACCCATTAAAACGCCATCAACTTATTTAAATATTCTATTGTTAAAAATGAGTGCATGCACCCACAAACTTCATTTTTCATTCAGTGATTCTTATCTTTCTGTTTTAGAATCTTTTAACAATTAAGCAAGATGTGCCCTCATTAAATAGTCAAGACCTCTTCCACTGCTGTTTATGACCTTCTAAGAACTAGAAGGTCGCTCAGTTTTTTTAGCTTCCTCAGATAGGTACTAATCTGAGAGTTCTTTTAAATTTTCATGCTTTTATTTAACTTTGTTTTGCTTTTTTGAATAATGAAAATTTAGCATTTTTATGATTTTAACTTTTGCAAGTGCCATTTTACTATATTTTACAGCCCTGATGATGATACCTTTTGGCCAATAAACCTAAGATGTTACGATGGCTGTTTTACATCTCCAATATCTTCAGTGTTGTAAATATATATATATATATATATATATATATATATATATATATATATATATATATATATACATATATATATATATATATATGTATATGTATGTATATATATTATATATATATATATATATATATATATATATATATATATATATATATATATATATATATATATACATATATATATATATATATATATATAAAAAAATATATATATATATATATATATATATATATATACATATATATATATATATATGTATGTATGTATGTATGTATGTATATATATATATATTATATATATATATATATATATATATATATATATATATATATACGCACACATCCGTGCGATAAAGGTGACTATTTTTGTTGCCAAGCTATGGTTCAAATCCTGGCCCGTGTAAAAGGTCTGATTAATCATAACTCCATTTGGGTTATTAAGTTACAAGTATTCAGTATTTAAAAATATTTATGGCTTAATAAATTTGAATGCCAAAAAAGTCATGCTTGTATAATGTTCATCTGGTTGACTCTCAGGGCACACAATGTTGCAGAAAGACATTGGTTGACTCATTTGAAGAGGGTATCACTAGGTACTGTTTATTCTTTGTATAGTACATTTTACCAGTGCATCAACAATGTGACAATGGTTCGTACAGCAACAATAAATAGGTCGCATTTCTTGATACCAACATATTAGCTTTCCATGGTATAAAATACTGGCCTGACTTTGTATTGTTTTTTTGACCTATGTATTATAAAAGTAGTTAAACAAGACCACTGAGCTCATTTTCAGCTCCCCTCCTAGGGCTGTCTTTTCGCCTATAGAGAAGGTTCTTCCTCCCTCTGGGGCT
>NC_061106.1:6470638-6500618 GCF_015104395.2 Macrobrachium nipponense | reverse complement strand
AGCCCCAGAGGGAGGAAGAACCTTCTATATAGGCGAAAAGGACAGCCCTAGGAGAGCTGAAAATGAGCTCAGTGGTCTTGTTAAACTACTTTTATAATAACAAATACAAACGTCAGGCCAGTATTTATACCATGGAAAGCTAATATGGTGGTATCAAGAAATGCGACCTGTTTATTGTTGCTGTACGAACCATTGTCACAATTGTTTGATGCACTGGTAAAATGTACTACAAAGAATAACAGTACCTAGTGATACCCTCTTCAAATGAGTCAACCATGTCTTTCTGCAACATTGTGTGCCCTGAGAGTCAACAGATGAACATTATACAAGCATGACTTTTTTGGCATCCAAAATTATTAAGCCATAAATATTTTTTTAAATACTGAATACTTGGAACTTAACCCAAATGGAGTTATGATTAATCAGACCTTTTACACGGGCCAGGATTTGAACCATAGCTTGGCGGCAAAAATAGTCACCTTTATCGCACGGATGTGTGTGTGTGTATATATATATATATATATATATTATATCTATATATATATATATATATATATATGTGTGTGTGTGGTGTGTGTGTGTGGGTGTGTGTGTATTTATATATATATATATATATATATATATATATATATATACCACACACACACACACTGAAGATATTGGAGATGGAAAACAGCCATCGTAACATCTTAGGTTTATTGGCCCAAAAGGTATCATCATCAGGGCTGTAAAATATAGTTAAAATGGCACTTGCAAGTTAAAATCATAAAAAATGCTAAATTTTTCAATTATTCAAAAAAGTAAAACAAAGTTAAATAAAAGCATGAAAATTTAAAAGAACTCTCAGATTAGTACCTATCTGAGGAAGCTAAAAAAACTGAGCGACCTTCTAGTTCTTAGAAGGTCATAAACGAGCAGTGGAAGAGGTCTTGACTATTTAATGAGGGCACATCCTGCTTAATTGTTAAAAGATTCTAAAACAGAAAGATAAGAATCACTGTGAAAAATGAAGTTTGTGTCATGTACTCATTTTTAACAATAGAATATTTAAACAAGTTGATGGCGTTTTAATGGGTCTCCACTCTGCCCATTATGGCTAAGGCTTTTATATGCTCTTTTGAGGAACACATGTTGGATGGGTGTCCCTTATCCTATCGTCCTCTCTTTTATAAGCGATAATTCAACGACACTACCCCGATAGGCAGCTGAAATTGTCATGGAGTATGTTATTGGCTTACACCCTGATATGCAATTCCCAGTTGAGCATGAATATGACAAACAACTGTTTTTTTTTTTTTTTTTTTTTTATTTACTCGTACAAGACTTGGTTTTAATAAGAGTGTTTTCATAAAAAAAAAGACATTCAAAGATATTATATCCACGCTGTTACGCCGTGCTTATGCGTTAACTCCTCATTGGCAGAACTTCCACAGTGAAATTCAGTTTTTACCCCAGTTTTTCAAAGACAATTCTTGCAAATATGTAAAAAAGATCGTTCTTGAATATTAAACTTCAGCCAAGTAAAATATTCCTAACGTACCCAAATTGTCAATGCATGCCTCTATTCTTTTTATTTATTCTAAAGAATTTAAATTACAAATACAAAAAGTAATATAGAATACTTTTCCGACCTTGGATATTACGCTATATCAAAATTCCTAAATTTCTGGGCTCTTGTTCTCCCACAAGGACAAACTACCGGTTTCAATGCGGTCTTTCGTGGTTTATTGTTTTACTCTCTCATGTGGGAACCACCAAAATATTGCTCAAGGCCACGACAGATTCTCATCTCACAGTCAGTCACCGTACGGGATGCGCTTTAAAACCAAAGAATTCTCTTGTATAAGAGAACATGTTAATAAATGTAAAACTTTACCTTCAATTAAGGATTTCAGTATCGTGGCTCAAGCACCCAATGGCTCTTCTCTTCCTGTTTTGGAATCTTTTACAATTAAGGAGCTTGTGGCCTCATTAAATAGTCACAACTCTTCCGCCGTCTTGTTTATGACAAAATTGACGTCCTGCCTTCCGAGAAGGAGAATGTAGGTCAGTCTTTTAACTCATCAGGTATCAGTCTTAGAGTTCTTTTAACATTTTATGCTTTTAATTATCTTTTTTACTTTGTTTGAATATAGATTATTTAACGTTTTCATGATTTTACATTTGTATGTGTCATTTTACCGAGCCTGTTAGTAGTGAGTAGAGGGCAAATAAACCTAAGATTCTACGACGGCTCTTTTCCATCCCATTTCTTCTTAATCTATGGCTTTCCAGATGCCCTAACCTGCCTACACACACACACACACACACACACACACACACACACACACACACACATATATATATATACACACACACATGTGTATATATATATATATATATATATATATATATATATGTATATATTATATGTGTGTATGTGTCTGTGTGTGTACGCGTAATTGTTTTATGTGTTTTTTTAAATCGATTTTTCATTATGGAAATTATTGCAGCCTAATGTTAGTGCCAGAAAAGGAGATATTTTGTTACTGAACTCTATCAGTATAAAATTTCTATCCCAGAGATGGATATTATATTCCTCCAAACAGAGAAAAGGATCTCATTACAGCTGTTGGGTTTCCAAGTCTTATCCAGGAAGTTAGAGATCCTACTGCCAATTAACAATATACAATTTAGCTTGGGATTAGCATTTTTTAAAAAATGCCTTAGCATATTTTTTTAGATCAGTCCAATATACACTCCCTTAATTTATTTCAAAATTCTTGTAGGTTCTACTTACTCATACTCAGTTTTTTATGAAATGAAAGTAATAAGATTCCAAGAAAGAAATAATAATTATGAATACAAGAACACAAGTAGGTACAGTAAAGGGCAAGTAAAGAATGAAGAATTATGTTATGGCATTGCTCTATGTAATTCTCATTTCGTAGTGCAGTGGGGGGTGAGTTATCACAGATATTTGGAATTGAGCTTGTATGTAAAATGTAAATACCATGACCAAGTAACCATGGACATAGCGTGGATAATATAATAGTGTATGAAAAGTCTCATTGCGGTATTGAGTGGCTGTTTATATGATGAAATAATTTAGAACCTTTTAACCTATGATAAGCTTTCCATCGATGTGTTAGTTTTTGTGCGTGATTTGCATTAGTACGATGTATCTCTTTACGCATGCAGTGTGAATTCCACTGGAACCACCAGCCTTTGATTCCGTTTCATACTGAACGTTGGAATGATTTTTAAAAGAGCTCAAAATCAGGCAACTCGCAAATACGTTTAATGTTTAACCATGGCATATTGACCGACCCAGATTGCAGATATCAAAATCTCTTTATCTCGCCATATATATTATTCCTCTCTCCTTCACAATATGCGTGTAGGCATGCACGGTACTATATTTTTGGGTGTCTGCCATGAAGGAATCCTTGGACACTTAAGGTGTAGATATGTTCAAGGGAATTAATGAATGGTGGCTTCTAAAATTTCTCCTTATTGAATAGTAGACATTTGCATCATGGGTAATTATTTTACTGTACCTTCATTCCAGAGTAATTTTGTTGTTCATTATTCTAGTGATTGGTGATGAATGTTAAATTATAACTTAGGGTAGAGTACCCATATACTTCAGCCATCCTGCATACTTACAAATGAAATGTGACGTACACTGAAAAATTACTAAGACAAATATGAGGTCGAGAGAGAGAGAGCAGCGCTATTGTCTCAAGAGAAGATATATATTCATATAAACTTTACCTGGACGACTCAACTGGTGCATTATCTATATATATATATATATATATATATATATATATATATATATATATATATTCATATATATATATTACATATATATATATATATAATATATATATAATATATATAATATTATATATATATATATATATATATATTATATATATATATATATATATATATAATATATTACATATATATATATATATATATATAATATATTATATATATATATATTAATATATATATAAATATATATATATATATATATATATATATATATATAATATATATATATTAATATATATATATGCTGTCATGTAGTATCACTTATGAGCCTAGCTGGACGTGCATTTTATCTTGGTCCTTTATACTATTTTATGGGAGGTTGCAGTAATGCGCTGCAGGATCTTTTTTTTTATTATAATAGTATCTTAATATACTAAAAGTTACGATTATGAATCATAATAACTTCAAGAATTTAGTTTAAAGCTATTGAAACTTCAGAAAAGAAAGATAAAAGTGAAGGTGATTTTGAGTTGGAGTGAAAACTACTGAGTCTATAGGGCTACAAATTGGTATGTTGATCATGCACCATCCAATCATCTAACATACAAAATTTCCGCGCTCTAGCCTCAGTTGTTTTCATGTTATTAAAGGTTAAGTTTAGCCTTGGGTCGTGCGTCTGGTACAACTAGAGGTGCCAGCCGCCGACGCATCTTCACTTGACCACAACTGGGAGCGTCTGACCGTTGCCAGGTCGTGGCTGAGGATTGCATACTGGCTTTCATTTATTCCCGGAAACATCAAATGAAACAGATTTTCTCGAACACTTTGAAATATAGTGTTAAGTTTGTAAACTTAACACTATATTTCAATTCACTCGTGTCGTTTTTTGTGCAAATTAGTCATTGCATAAGCACAAAGCATGCACATTTTGTATGCATGACGTTGAAAGCTTTAGTTTTCTGTAAAAAAAAAAAAAACTACTGAGATGGCTTTGTCTGTCTGTCCGTACTTTTCTCTCTTCCCTCGGATCTTAAAATCTACTGAGGCTAGAAGACTGCAAATTGGTATGTTTGATCATCCACCCTCCAGTCATCAAGCATACCAAATTGCAGCCCTCTAGTCTCAGTAGTTTTTATTTTTACTGAAGGTTAAAGTTAACCAAATCTTGCATCTGGCAACGATATAGGACAGACCACCACCTGGCCGTGGTTATATATATATATATATAACCACGGTCACCGCAAGATTGTCAGCAGCAAGTGTATATATATGTATATATATATATATATATATATATATATATATATATATATATATATGTGTGTGTGTGTGTGTGTGTGTGTGTACATTATATATATATATATATATATATATATATATATATATATATATATTCCATGTCTCATTCTATCCCTCCCTTCCTGTCCAACAGAAGTGGGCTTGCCTAGAAATGTTTGCTTAATTTACATTCCAGACTTTTGTCCGGTTATAACGCTGAAACACCTAGGGTACAAGATATCACTGGCACCACATTGGGCCGATGTATGGATACTAACACACACACACACATACATACATAACATTACATATTATATATAATATTATATATATATATATATTATATATACATATATACATATATATACACATTTATATACATATATATGCATACATACATACATACATACATACATACATACATATATAATATATATATATATATAATATATATATATATATATATATATTCATTGATTAGAATGCTTTTTCTCTGTTAACCAGCTTTTTTGAAATTGCTTCATATTTTCTAATTATTTTCCTCACTTCATTGTTCAGGTTACTAATGGACAAATAATGGGGTTCTTCCATTTACTCCAGTATTTTTACACGCGACAGCTGTTTCGTCAACCTATACGTATTGACGTTATCAAGCGTACTGATATAATAAGGTTTTTTGTTTAAGATTAAGCTGGCTTTATGCCAGCAACGGGCTCTTGCTCAAGAGGCAGCCCGTAGATATGATACAAAATATGTTGTTTGAGATTAAGCTGGCCTTGTGCCAGCACGGGCTCTTGCTCGTTTTAGAGCAGCTCGTATTATACAAATATGTTGTTGTTGTTGTTGAAGATTAAGCTGGCTTTATGCCAGCACGGGCTCTTGCTCACAGAGCAGCCCGTAGCAAGTACAAATATTAACCTGCATGCGTTTTGTGACGTCATGAGGACGGAAAGGTAGTGCAGTTGCCAAAGACCTAGTTTTAAGTATTTACAAAAGACTATAGTGAAACATAAAATAAGACAAATAAATAAGTATGTTAACAACAGAAATTATATCAAAAAGTTTAAAATAAATTATTATATACACATTATACATAAATATATAATTAATTAACGTATATGTTTAATTTACTTAATATCATTGTGCGTTCCTGTCCGCGTGTGGTGGTCTTGTTCCACGCGGTTGACGGGCTGCCTCCTACACGAGGACAAGGATCTTTCTGCCTTGCGTTGAATGTTAAGGTTGGGGCGTTGCATGGCGATGCTGACTGCTTCTGATATCAATAAACGGTTGTAGTTTCCTTCCTTGTGTATTATTTTGGTGTTTGTGAGAAGTTCTTGTAAGGATGGTTTTTATTGAGGGTATCTACAAAGTCCTGGTGAATGGCGCCTTGGTTTCCATAGGTCTGCATGCGTCGTTTCAATGTAGTGGTTGTGTGTCCGATATAGCATTTTTGGGGGGGACTGACATTGCCTCGTCAGCACAGACAAACTTGTATACTATACAGAGTCAACCTGGTGCTAAGGGGGCGGGGTTGGGTTCCTCTTGCAGTATACCAAGGATGGCTTTCCTTTCATCTTCGTGGTGTTTGTTGTATGATATCTGATGGTATATCACTAATTCTTTGTCTTTGTCTTGTGTGTTGTCCCTCGGGGTCGGGTTATGGAAATCCTCTAATCTCTTTTGACCACTTGCTGGATCATGTCATCTGGGTAGCCGTTATTTGTAAGCAGCAGTTGAACTCTGTTGATTTCTTCGTCAGTCGGTTTCCACGTTGAACAGTGTGTTATTGCGCGTTTTATGTATGCATTTACCACAGATCGTTTATATGCATCAGGGCATTCTCCTCTTCCATTTAAACATCTCCCAGCATCTGTCTTCTTAGTGTATACGGTGGTATTGTATTTGTTTTTTTAGGGTCACAAGTACGTCCAAGAAACGGAGCATTTTCTCATCACTTTTTTCTACCGTAAAATTTAATGCAGAATTTGCTCGGAGTTATTTACTAATTCATCTATGTCCTTTTCGCCCTTTGTTGTGATGAAGATATCATCAATATATCTCCCGTAGATTCTGAGTTTTGGGTGTTCTTCAAAGGTGACCTCTTCTGTGTGTGCCATGTATGCGTTTGCAAAAAGAACCCCAAGGGGAATAACCTATTGATACACCATCCTTTTGCCAATATATTTCGCCCCTATGTGAGAAGAATGGGGCT
This sequence comes from Macrobrachium nipponense, assembly GCF_015104395.2. Lineage (NCBI taxonomy): Eukaryota > Metazoa > Arthropoda > Malacostraca > Decapoda > Palaemonidae > Macrobrachium > Macrobrachium nipponense. Next base: position 6,493,360 of record NC_061106.1, on the reverse strand, counting down.
TTCTTTGTACATGCTTCTAGCATCTCTTTTATAATCTCTTCGGGTATCGGTAATGGTGGTTTCTCAGAGCGGTATATCTTGTCCATGATGATTTGTATTGTTTCATCCACTGTACGTTAGTAAATAAACTTTCGACGTCCAGGTATGCTGCCTTCGTCGGGTGTGGTGCTTGCAGTAGATCGATGAATTCCGTCGATGATTTTAGCGAGAACGTTGAAGGAATGTACAGCGTTATAATTTCGTTCAATTTCTTTGCCACTTTATACGTGGGGGATGTCATTTGGGATATAATGGGCCGTAGCGGGGTTTCTCTGTTGTGGATCTTGACTGTGCCGTAGCAGTATCCTGGGTGCGAAGTCTCCGATGATTTTTGGAAAGCTTACTGTTCTCTGTTCTTTGTTCGCTTTTTCTGTTAGTCTCATCCTTTTCTTTTTGAGGTCATTTGTTGGGTCTTTTTTAAGTGGCTGAAACTTATTCTTATCACTTAGTATATTATCCATTTTGGTGTTGTATTCCTCTCTATTCATTATGACGTACACTGCAGCTTTATCTTCTTTGCGTATTATTATAGTTTCGTTTTCTCTCAGTTCTTTTGCTGCTTTCTTTAACTGTGGGCTGAGTATGTGGCTAGGTAAAGTAGATACCAAGTGTTCTATTGGCCTCACCCAGTAATTCAGCGATGCACTCTTCAAGTTCAATTTTGCGTTCTTCTTTCAGTCGCAGTAGTTTATCGATTAATATTTCTGTCCCCCCCCTAATTCCTCTTGGGATTCAGGATGTGGTCTTCCTATGTAATGACAGTTCATTCAACTCTATTCCTGATAGGTTAATATACCCGGCTTTTTTCTCTTCGTTTTTCACAGTTGGCCATTTTCTGAGACACCATTTTAATTTTCCTATGTGGAATACAACTGAATACATAATATATATACATATATATATATATATATATATATATATATATATATATATATATATATATATATATATATAAAACTGGAAAGCTTCTTTAATAATGAACGTAGTCTTTCTAATTCCTTAGAATATAAAAAAAAAAGCATTTTGTGTCAGGATTCCGATTTAATCATGGATAGCTTTGACATAGAATCTTTAATTACCAATATACCCGTGGAGGAAACAATTGGGTTTTTTCACACACTACTTTTACTGTCGAACCTGAGTATTATGGCAGTAGACAGCGTAAACTTAGTGAGTGAAATTAGAAACATCTCCAATCTTTTCCAATAGAGTTACAACCCTTACCTAAGACTGGCAAATAAATTTATTTTGTCCAAAATTTGGTGCAAAAAATCGGTAAAATCATTATTAATCTGGATTCTGGAGAAAAGTACCTGATTTGGAAGAAGCAGAAGAAAAGCACACTCCTGTCTGGTGAACATGTCATATGTAATAATGTATATGAGAAATCTGACAATTCCTCCCAACCAGGGGAAAAGGTCATTAAAACATCTGAAGGATCTCGAGGAATATTCAGTAAGATAGATCGAAACAGTATATTTTTGCAATAGAACAAGATACATGAATATATAAATTCAGTGTTATAACAAGAATCTTAAAATTACTCAGGTCGCCGAAGCCAGATGCCAGAAGAAGTGATGCTTTTCCACAGCTCGTCTGTAATGATGTCTCTAGTATACGTAGTGTGTCGAAAGAAGGCGGGTACCTTGTAAAAAGTCTCACCTTTGCCCATCAAACTTACATGTTCTGGAAAGATTCACATTCCTTTTACGTAGGTTTCCTGTTAAGCAAGGGCTCCAGACATTTGGCTGATGGACATTTGGCCGACGGACATTTCACCGAAAATGTAGTAGACGTACCTATATGTATGTCAGACCCACAATCGTTCTGTTATATATAACAAGTAATCTTAACAGTTCGAAAACAATAGGCATTTACTTTGAGTTTACCATCTCAATTGCTGAATTGGGCAACTGCCATTTTCAGGTCAAACGAAACCAACTTCATTAGTAACCTACCTCGACTATGATACAGTTGCTGGTCAAAAGTTTTAAAGCTAAGTTTACGTTTCCCCAGTTTTTATTTTCAGTGCCTGCTATATGAATTTATGTTTATGTACTATATTAATGTGTCACATATATATATAACCAAGCACCCACTCTTCTTTTTGCCGTCTACTAGTTTCTAAGATAAGGAAAGAGCAGTTAAATTGGGAGTTAACAATCGAGATGGTAAATTCAGGGGTTACACTGAGGTCATCGAAGAAGTATCAGATATTAAACACCAGGCTCGTGTCTATCATTGGGAAATATGAGGGCATAAAAAAAAGATTTTCTGAGAGCAATTGCGCACATTCTTTAAATACTTATGAAAATATATCTTTCTATATTCCATTTTTTATTTTTTTTTGTCAATTTTTGACAACAAACTGTTAATTAAAATACTTAAAGTAATTTTTGTTACTATTCACACTTGTAAATTTTCGGCCAAATGTCTGTCGACCAAATGACCGTTGGGCCAAATGTCCGTCGGCCAAATATCCGTCAGCTAAATGTCCGTCGGCCAAATTTCCGTCTGTTAAATGTCCGGCCACGTACACAAGATAAATACATTTCTTCTACATTATGAGTTAATTACTTTGCAACTGTAACATGAATAGAAGTCAGAGATTAACGTAAAATGCTTTACTCCTTTTTTTCTTTTCTTTTGATTGGCAACAATGCATCAGTTCAAAATAAGACGCCTCTTCTGGAATGCAAGATGTTCCTGAATACAATTTGCTTTCAGGTTTAAGAGAAAGTGGAATATGAGAAGAGGCAGGGAAGATTTTCTTATGAATACGTAATAAGCAGCCATGACCAATTCATCTTGTCCAGGTTGGCAGGGGGCAGATGGGAGTGGCAATATGCGAGTGGAATCGGTGCGCTGTGTGTCAGATGGGGGAATTTTCACACTGGAGTTACCACAGAGTGAAATTGGACTTAAGATTTGCATAAAAATCATGTTATGATAAGAGAAACTTTTTACGATCTGAATGATATAATCTTTCTTTGTAAGAACTTTGAAAAAGTAAGAACCATGGAGTATGTACCGGGCATAGTCTGAGGGTGTTCGACGCTTGACCAGTTATGTGTGAAATTAATTCCTGAGGCAATTTAAGCTAAAGGAAATTATGGATTCAGATTAGCTGATTATTATGTCCATCTGCCTGTGTTTGTCTGGAAACAACTATGCCCCAAGATATAAATAAATAAATAAATAAATAAATAAATAAATAAAATCCTTTATTTTGATGGAATGTTTCAAATGGACCACCTCACATCTGAAGTGGAGATGATGTTGGTAAAATTCTTCAGTTTCTCAATCCATTTCGCGGACTAGTTTTTATACTTCTCATATTCAAGAATTGTTTTTGTATTATTTCTCCGTAATGATGGATCTAATATGCATTATTATTTTATTATTTACATATTTTGCCGCGATTTTCTTAAAGTATTGTTTTGTTGTCACAATATGATTTTATGCAACAGTAGGCATAAATATCAGCCTAATGATTAAGTAAAACCTGCCCTATCTGGCGAACAAGGCACTGGCTTCACACACACACACACACTCTCTCTCTCTCTCTCTCTCTCTCTCTCGGACGCAACCCGAGAAAAAAGAAGTTGGTCGCTGTCGTGTATATAACACAAACAAGCCTTTGCTGCCTCTTCGTAAATCTCTTGATGATGAAATGTAATAGGTAGGTACCTTGTTTGTTTGGCATGGACTTATTTTTCAGTGATACGGGTCTGTATTTAGATAGTTATTCGTTAAATTTTTTCTCGGAGTAACTTAAAAGTATCTGGTCTTCAGAAAGTAGAGACTATGCTCTTAGGATGCCATTTTTGGTAATTTTTTCTATGACATATTTTCAAGATTAAAAGTTATTTTGAAGTTCAAGACATTCATCCTTGACTGTGTTCAAAATTCTTAGACAGGTACTTAGTGGTTAGTGATTGATTTAACTGTTTTTTTTTCTTTCTTTCTTTAACTTGGCCTATTTTTCAGTCACAGATTAGTTTCAAATTCAACATTTTATTTTATTGTGGTTTGGTTGAAACTGGATAATCAGGCAACTTGGAGGGAAGTGCTCCTTGTAACGGCCAGAAGCAATGCCAGTGTTGGAGGCAACCACACACTTGTGCCAGGCCGCCAGGGTCCTCCTCAATTGCTTCGACAGCTGCTATGTTATGCCAGTGTAGGACCAGCCTCCATTTACAAGATATGAACCAGTCTGGCCAAATCAGTGGAATTAAGAATCCACCACACCATACATTTGTAAACAACACCGTGGCTTGAGGAACCCACTACTCCCTCAAGACTCCCCATATTGCCAGACGCAGTGTCCCAAGCAGGAAGACACTACCTTGGGCTCTTTTCTTTTCAACCTCTGTGCCACTCAAGAGGAAAACGTCGATGTTTTTCCCACTGAAGTAGTATTCAGTGAAATACTTTTATGTTTTGGGGCAAGTTCTTCTCCACTGAAGCTGACTTCCAACCCGAAGATCATCTCTGAAGACTTCTCAAGGTCACTGGAAGGTACCACCATTGCATAAGAACCTACAGGGGCACGAAGAAGCAGTATTTACTATGAACCATCCACAAATATTGCTTAGTGTTCTTAACAGGAAAACCCACAAATTTCCACTAATGACCCCATATAGGAACCACTACTTCATCCTCACCTACAAGGAAAAAGTATTTAAAGTTCCTATTCCATGGACAAGAGGACCAATTCCTTCCCTCTCCCCCCTCCCCCTCTTTCCCCCTTTTCACCCCACGCAAGCCTGGGCATCAAGTCCGATTTCAATGAAAATTCCATATGTAAAAAAGTCGTCTTTCAAATAGCAACCCAGAACCGTATCAGTATCCTGTAAGCCATCTACACGATAAGAATGTGGGACACTTGGATGTTTTATGTTTTGTATCTGCAAAAGCAAATTTATCCACTTTAATTTTTACAATATTCTATTCTGTAACAACCTAATAGCTTATCAGTACCCTGAAAGGCATCTAGTAAGGATGTGGAACGGTAGCACATTTTATTGTTATTCAGAAAAGGTATGTTTAAAATGTATAAATCTTCTTAATTTATTCATAGAAACTTATTATTATTTTGTTTTTATCGAGCTTTCCACCCGAAAACTGGTTTAACTTCAGCTTCGACAGCCACTCATGAATCTACTCAATGGTAACATGTTTATCTGTTACCAGTTTTCCGTTCACATGCCCAGACAATTAATTATCATTAGTTGCCCTTCCACAAGCCTGGTCAAAATGTTGTCTAAGAGTAAAGTTAATCTGATTTTGAAGTCCTGCATGTCTCTCTTCTGTACAACAGCAAAGGAGTCAGCAGACCTCAACATTTCAAGAAAAGATGCAATACATTACCAACCCTAAAACAAAATTCTCCTTGTATTACCTTCATGAAATACTTCTTTTATCTATTTATATATTTATTGGTTAATTTATTTTTTTTTCTAATTGAACTTTTTTGTACATTTTGCTAAATAAACACCATTTCTTTGTCAGCTTGAATTTCAGTTTAATGGCACTTGCAGGTTTTCTGTGATTAGATTCCATATGAATAGAGTTCATCCTCTGAATAATATGATCTGAGGAGGACCAAACCCTTTTTTGTTACATATCAACGATCGGTTTAAGTCGTTCAACTGGGGAGGAAGCATGTCATCAGACGCTGTGATGGTTTGAACAGTAACCTTTTTATTGACACTAACTCAATCTTGATAAGATGAGAGCCAGATGTTTACAGTGGGGTGAAAATAATGATTTTTTTCCAGTTTGGTCCTCGAGTTGAAGCCATCCCCCCCCCCCAAAAAACCCTAATCAGGTTAAATGTAAACCCAGAATATGAACATGAACGTTTTGAGTAACTCTCGGGTTTAACTCGGAAGCTTCCACAGAAGCTAAATCTGAAAATGTTTTGTGGAGTAAAGTAGTCAAGTGTTAGGCCCCGTCCACACGGCCGAGCTTTGCTCGACGAACTTTGTTCGATGTGACGTCAGAAGCGGAGAAACTGCGGTAAAGTTCTGACTTTTCCCGCGGTTTCTCCGCTTATGACGTCACATCGGACAAAGTTCGTCGACCAAAGCTCGACCGTGTGGACGGGGTCTTACATGTCTCGAAGGGTAACTTTTTGGCCAAATTTTAAACTTTTTTTTTATATATATATAAACAGCAAGGTAGGTATGAATCGCATTTCCCTCACTGATCGACCGATCTGCATATGAATTTCCACAGAAAAGTAAAACGAAGTTGTCCCTGAAATGTCAGAATTGTGGAAGTAACTTTTGTAGCAGCACAGTTAAATGATTAGTAAAGATTAGGTATCCTAAGATTTTATTATGATTATTGGATGTTCGTATTCATCTCGTCTCGATAAAGGCAACAGCTTCAGGTTCAATCATATCTTAGAAAAGATAGAAATTTATCTTTGAAGGAACACGACAGAAAAATATACCCTATAAGATTATGGCTATATCTCATGTTTAATGGGTTTCAGAATACATGAATAAATATATTTCATTTTTTCAAATGAATAAGTAAATTTAGAACCAACGGCTCTCTCTCTCTCTCTCTCTCTCTCTCTCTCTCTCTCTCTCTCTCTCTCTAGTCACCGTCAACATTTCTCTTTTTGTCACGACGAAGGCGAGGGGTGTTGGTGTCTCATGTTTCTAAGACCACTTAGTATTGGCCAGACGGTATACAAGAAGAGCAAGTATTAAAAATTCATGGAGCAAACTGAATTAAATTTGCGTCCCAGAGATGCATCAAAGCCATTTTTTATCCACAGCGCTAAAACTTCAGTAAAATTATATGGCTCTCCGTAGCCAAAGATTGGGAATTGAAAAGCTAGCATGAACAACTCTAAAAACATATTGGTGCAAACGAAGTTATTATTCAGAAATGTGACATATACTGATATTTTCATAAACAAATGCAGTTTCGGTGAACGAAGTATGCGATAAAATTTGCTATCGAGATTTTAACTGCAGTTGCATTATTGTATCTTTATATGCATGAAGTGACGTTAGGTTTCATTTACAGATGAGCATAACTCGCATTGGAATAAAATACCGTAGCTTTTATTTTGCAAATCCTCTAATTGTTTTTTTTATTTTTCAGGGGGTTTACTTAGTGGGTTGCTGTTAGGAAAAAAAGGTACGTCCGTGACACAGGGTTTTGGGATTTTATTTAGTTCATCAAGACTTGGGTATCGCAAGGTCCTTTAAATATACTCCGAGTATATTTAAAGGACCTTGGGGTATCGTAAGGGGATATGTACGTATACAGTGAATGAAGCGGGAGCGAGGAAGAGCGTTTTGTGGTAATATAAGCACGTAAGTTTAAAGAAAAAAGCGTTTTTTTTTTCTCTCTCTCTAAAATAAGACCTTGGTAGTGATGTTGGAAAGTGAATTTTAATCTTTAACTCTAAGGAAGGTCTTGGCGATTTAAAAAATTCGATGTAATTAAGAATGGATGGTGCTTTTAAATTATAACCAAATGCTTAAAACCAATTTTTTATCGTTCATTCTGTGTAAATGTAAGATCATATCTTCTCCCTTTCATTTTATTGCCAATATATTTATTATGAATAAAAATAACTACTGAAGTCTGTCAACTTGTATGACAATCATGAACAGTATAAAGGAATCTTACTTTAAGAGAAAATAGGTATCTCAGGGTAAATTATACTTTAATCCCAAAGGTTTGGTTGACTTAAACAAATATATACATAAAATAAGAATTTACTTTTGGGAAGAGAAATGGCTGCCAACTCGGTGGGGAATGACGAGCAGCAACCTCTATCGACCTCAAAACGACTTTTGCTCAGTTTTTAACAAGACCAGACATCAAGGTATTGATTGCCGGCAAATAACGAAAATTCAGAACTTACAAGTGTTACTATAAAAGGTACCCATTTAACCTTTGATTATCCTTTACGGTACGTTTTTTTTTTCTTTTTGTTTTAGCAGATAGGTAAGATGGGGGGGAAAAATAATGAGAGCAGTTAGCTAGCTAACCATGGTAGGGAAAAGTTTAGAAAGTTAAATATTAGTTAAGGTAATGTAAAATGGTTTAGCCACAATTTTGTTATTATATAAAGGTACATTTTTTTTATTATGGGCTTAATTTTTCACTATATTAACATAGTGAACTGTACACATTACATATTTTTAGATTTTATTTTCTTAATAGTATAATTGTATTAAGATAAAGTTGCAATTTTTTCATAATTTAACCTTATTAAGTGTTATAATATTGATCTTGCAAAATATTTACCTAGTAAATTCCACATGTTAAGTTTTTCACCGGGCAATTCTTAATAGTATAATGGTTGAGGTTCATCGCGATGAATATATGATGATACTCTTCTCCATCATCTGTGGTCTGTGTTATTTGGGTATTTTCTCTCTTCTGCTTCCGTTTCTTCCGTTAATTCTCCAATGTATTGAACTAGTTTACTCGATATATTGGTTGCCAGTCTGTGTATTGTGCAATTAAGTTGTTCTACTTTGTATTTTTGTATTCTATATTCAAATCATCATCATCTTGATTGTTTTTCACTGCGGACCTTAGTATCTTGTTTTGGAGTTTTTGTAATACACTTATTGCACTTATAATGGAAGTCGATGCTAAGCATGTGGGTATTGGCGGATATTCCATTATTGGTCTTATTAGGCTTGTAGAAATGGCTATAAATATTTGTGTTCATATTACTAAACCATTTTAGCTTTGTATTTTGTTTTCTTGCTATTCTTACCCTTTGTCTTTCATGTCTTGATATTCCTCTTTGTCCGAATTTCATTCCTAGTATTCTTGGCCTTTCAGTAAAATTCACTTGTTGTTCATATGATATTATTTGTGGAGGTTTGTATGCAAATACTGATGATACTAGTTGGAATTTATATATTTTTTTTATCTTCTACTTCTTTTCAAATTGATTTATTCTTTCAAATTTGTCTATTGCTTTTTTTGTGCTACGTGTATGTTTTCTGGGTGTATAAATAATTGAGTTATAGCATCTGCAAAGCAGACATCAGGACAGTACTCTGGTGGTGAAGTCACATCTGATGTATATAATAACATGAATAATGTTGGACTTAGTACAGAACCTTGTGGGACTCATTAACACGAATTGATTCCTATGTAATTTTGTGAATTGTTTGCTGCTGTTCGATCTTTAATGAAGTTACATAGCATTTTCTCAAAAATGCCTGGAAGGTTGTGATTTAATATTTTGTACTGAAGTCCTTGTAGCCATACTTTGTCAAATACCTTGGTTATATCTCTACATACTAGGTTGCGTAGGTATTTTCTTCTTTGTGATAGTGCAATTCTTTCGTATATTGTTGCTATTGCAATCTGGATTTCTCTTCCTTTTCTAAATCCATATTGATTTTTATTGTGTAAATGATTACCTTTAAGGAACAACACTAATCTGTTGTTAATTATTTTTTCCAATATTTTTCCAGGTATTTCTACTAATAATATTGGTCTATAATTCTCTACCTGACACGTATCCTTTCCTTTCCTGGTTTGCGTATTAAAATTATTATTGCATTCTTGAATATAATTGGTAAATATTCCATTGAGAGAACCCAAATTTAATATGCGGTAAATTTTGAATTGTAACCTTGTTAATTCTACTTCTTCCCGGTTCCTTGCCTTGAAAATTTTTAATAATTACTTTAATATCCCATAACACTCTTTTCCTAGTTAGTGGATAGCCTTTATTAAGTCTGCGAATATCTGTTGCATGATGCGGATGCGGATTTGTTCTGTCTATGTTGTTCAGTGAATTCATTAAATACTGCCTTAGATTGGTTGTCGAAATTTTGTTATCCTGCCGCTTTATTTGGAATATTTCTTGCAAGTAGGCTTTGTGCAATATTTCTTTCTTTTGGTCATCATATATGTTCTCATTCATATGTTTTATGTATGATGATGTATTAGTTTTGCTTCCCGATAGTCTTGAAACGGAGCTCCAAAATTGTTGTGGATTATTGTACTGTATTTCGTGAATCTTTTTATTAGGCATTTCCAATTATGACGGTATTATCTTAGGTTTTCTTGTACTGTTCTTGTAGTAATACATATGTTCTCAATATGTTATTCCAACCTGTTATAAGTACTGAATTTTTAATTTTGTTGTAGTGTCATTGTGTTAGATTTAGCTTTTCACTACTAATGGGGTGTGGAATTGTATATGATTTTTTATAGCTTCTTCTATCTTTATACCATTTTTCAAAATGTATATTTGATAATTTGAACATTGTGACTTCTTTAGTTCTGATCCGAAATAATAAAATCGCTAGAAGGTTGATAGGATAAAGAGAATGACATTTATTGGAGAAAAAGAGAATTGCCTGGGAAAGGTAGCAGATCAAAAGGTAGAACTTGGCTTCCAGGTACTGAGCTGGTGATGGACGGAGAAGAGCAATTTAAATTGACTGTGAATGACAAAGGAGGGCTGATGAGTGAAAGAGCAAAAAACCGTTGGGGGCGATGGGGTTGTTAATCATCTGCCAAACAAGTTTAGTGAGGAGAGGGGAAGTCTGGCCTCTCAGGAGTTTAATTATCTTGGCACCTGGAGGAAGGAGTAGGTGAATCAAATGGATTTGCTAGCTGCCCCATCTATCACAGACTCATTTGGATAAAGATAGGTGGCAGATGCGATATAATCTATGGAAGTAGAAGTATTTTCACTTTTGACTGAAAAATTTTATTTACAAGGAAGTTCTCTCTTCACCGAGATAATTAATCGAAGGTTTGTGGTATAATTGCGAAAGAATCGTTATCATTCAAGTTATGCCTTTCCCAGACTCCCATTTGATTTATTCATAGACGATGGCAACGAAGAATCAGCTAAGGTTTTGTATGTTAACATTGTTGCAAAATGCAATAAAATAAGATGCACCATTGCATATCTTAAACTTGTCGTCGAACGCATTAAGTCTCTCTCTCTCTCTCTCTCTCTCTCTCTCTCTCTCTCTCTCTCTCTCTCTCTGTGTGTCTTGAGGGACAGACTTTGATTAACCGTGATAACGACGTGAAGGTGAAGCTTATCAAGGTGAGGGAGAGAATAAAGATTTTAGTCTAATAAAACTCCAAAAGATTGATGACTGGTCGGGAAAACTCCGTCTCCTATTGTCTGATTCGTGGGTTCTCTCCCCCCCCCCACCCCACCCCCACCCCCACCCCCCACCCCCCACCCCCTCCTTCTCATATTAGTTTAATTTTTCTCGGAGATTTTCAAAGTCCGTTTGCCATTTTTGGGGGTCGCTTCATTTTCAGAAAATAGTTAATGTGAAAGATGATGAATATTCTTATTATGGATACTTCAGTGTCACAGACTGTCATAATTAATTAATGAACTTTGCATAAAAACTGCTAAAGTTTGAAGAGTTTTATGTTAATACGTTAATGCCTCTTTCCTTTAAACTATTCGTCTTCCCCTTTTGCATGATCCAGCTGAAGAATACCCCGCGATTTATCTTCTCATTGTGCTCTGAATCATAAATGAGCTCAATATTTCATAGAAGCATTTTTTGGTTACAGAACTTTTATTTTGATACTTACATAAATACATAAAAGCATATTCATACACACACAGTGTATATATATATATATATATATATATATACATATATATATATATATGATGTGTGTGTGGGTGGGTGTACATATGCTCTGCAACATAAAAATATGATTCTTTGAAATTGTGAGTTCATTGATGATTCAGAGAACAAGAAGATAAATCGTAGGGCATTCTTTAGCTGCTGGACGCACACACACACACACACACACACACACACACACACACATATATATATATATATATATATATATATATATATATATATATATATATATATTATATATATATATATATATATATATATATATATATATATATATATATATATATATACACACACACCCACACACACACACACACACACACACACACACATATATATATATATATATATATATATATATATATATATATATATATATATGTATATATATATATATATATATATATATATATAATAATGTATATGCGGAGACCAAGGGCAGATGGAAAGGCACAAGAACAATTAACTGCATTTGTTGTGACCGACGGCGTTTTGCAATAATTCATTGCATTTTCAAGGCTGCAATGACACATACAGTTGAATATAAAGAACATTATTACATAAAATTATAAAGACAAAAATAGATTTCTTAAAATACTTTAAAGCAAAGCTACCCAGTTCATTGCTAAGAAAGTGACAACATGAAATAAACAACAGTAAAAAAAAAAATACAAATTAAACAATATGTGTGGAAGACGTATAGGTGTTTAACGACGGAACAAGTGCTTTAACAAAAATTGACTCTAAAGTCGTAAGCTTCTCCTCGTGTTGGAACTGAGGTTATTATTTTAAAGTTTTTCATATCAATGTGCGTTTTGCAGATTGCAGAGTGATTCCTTATATTGATAATTCAGGCTTGGACAATCTGCATCCCGTCCTATAACTGACGCCCTGGTGGCTACAGACACGGATTTTCAGTAGCCGTCTTCTCATTCATCCAACGTAGGTTCCCAGCTCACTTGGGACAACTATATTTATAAATGTTAGAGACGAACACAGTCTACCCTTTGATCTGAAAATTTTTCGAAATAGGATTAATATTTACAAACGGAAATTCTTCGCTAATGATCTTTATAACTTTTTTTGCGGAAACCATCATTGAACAAGTCTATGCTTCAAAATTTTGATAAATCCCATTTTAAACAGCTTCTTGATTTGGCCGTAAGGAACACGGCATTTGCTCTTAATGGTACATACATCCTTCCTGCAAGTGGAAGGGATGGCCATGGGTAGTGCAGTCGGGCCCAAGTTCGCCAACATCTTTATGAATTCCTTGGAGTTTTTTTTTTTTTTTTCTGCCCCTCCAATTTTAACGCCCCGTTTTATCAACGTTATGTGGATGACGCATTTGTTCTTTTTAGACATGAAATACAGTCTCAGCTGTTTTTAGATCATAAAAATGCCCAGCACGCCAATATTAAGTTTGCTATGGAAAAGGAAATATGCAAATCCCTCTCTTCCCTAGACCTATGCATTTCGAAGGAATCGGAGGGTTTCCATACCATTGCATACAGAAAAGGCACTTTTACTGGGTTGGGTACTAATTTTTACAGCGCGTTTCATTTTAATTTTAAATTACATGCTATTTTTACACTCCTCCACAGGGCCCTTACTTTGACTTCGTCTAGGCAAGAGTTCCACGGCGAAATTGAGATTTTGATAGTTATTTTATTTTATTTTAGAAATAATTGTTTTGCTTTAAAGTATTTTTACAGAATTTTGAGAGTTATTGGATATTAATTTTTAATGAGCCACATATCATATATAATGTTCCCAAACTAGAAATGTATTCTAAATTTCCTTTTCTTTTCAATGATGATTTCTGAGAGAAAGTTATAAAGATCATTAGTTAAGAAATTCCCTATTTTATTCCGAAAAAAACTCTAACGCTCGGGTCTCGTTACAGATCTAAGGGTAGACTGTGTTCGTCTCTAACATCTAATAACATCATTTATAAATATAATTGTCCCAAGTGTGAGCTAGGAACCTTCGTTGGATGAACGAGACGGCTACTGAAAGTCCGTGTCTGTTACCACCAGGGGGTCAGTTATATGACGGGATGCAGATTGTCCAGGCCTGAATGATCAAATATAGGAATCTCTCTGCAATCTGCAAAACGCAGATTGATAAGGAAAACTTTGAAGTAATAGCCTCTGTCCAACACGAGGACGAGCTTACGACTTTAGGGTCGATTTTCATTAAAGCGCTCGTTCCCTCGTTAATGCACAGACGTCTTCCACACCTTTGTTTATTTTGTTGTTTATTTTGTGTGCATATATATATATATATATATATTATATATATATATATATATATATATATATATATATATATATATATATGTATATATATTTGCTGTTCTGTTTACTTCCTGCTAGTTTTACCTTTCTACATAATGGAATGGAATATGGAGTTTAGGCCAAACGAAATTGAGAGTTGGAGGTTTGAAAGTTGTAACAGAAGGAAAACTTCGCAGTTGCACTATGAGATAATTGTTAGGAGAGGATGGATAGCAAGATGGAAGAAAGATAATATGAATGGAGGTACAGTAAAAGGAATGAAAGGGGTTGCAGCTACGAGCCGAAGGGACGCTGCAAAGGACCTTTAGTAATGCCATCAGTGCGCCTCTTGAGGTACACTGACGGCACTAATCCCCCCCCCCCCCCACCCCCCTCCGGGTTTTACCTTTTTATGTTTAGTCACTTTTTAACAATGACCTGGTTAGCTTTGTTTTAAAGTATTTTAAGAAATCTACTGTTGTTTTCATAATTTTATGTAGTGACGATCTTTTTATTAAACAAAGTGGTGTCATTGCAGCCTTGAAAATGCAATGGATTATTGCGAAACGCCGTCGGCCACAATAAATGCAGTTAATTGTTTTCCAGATTTCAAATCTTTATAAAAAAAATTATCTCTTTTAATAATCAGTGTTTTAGGAACAGATTTGATTTCACAATACTACTGCATGGTCCACCAAGGACTTGAAATGAATGTTTGGTTAACATTCTGCAACAAGTTTATAAAAAAAATTCACTGAATAATAACGATCACCTTAAGTAATAATGAACCACATGTTATGCACAGAAAATTATCAAATAATGGGTGAATGCAAAGAAGCATAAACATAAAAAGTTAAAATAACATTACGGAAACCGTTAGGCTAGTTTACTACAGAGCCACTGAATAAAGGGTGAACTCAGATGGCGTATCAGCCTCTCTTTGTTTATCTCTGAAGGAGACAAGCCTAACTGCATTTCAACGTATGAGTAGTACATAATGCACAACTACAGCACTTACGTTAAGAGGGGCAGGTCAACGTCTATATTAAGAGACAATGATAGCGATAACATTTACGTTATCACAAGAGAACTTTATATTATCCTTTTGAGAAAGTAAGAACTGTAAAATTGACTCGTAATGAAGGTGAGTTGCATTACACTAAACTTTCAGTTAAAATATCAATTATTACAGTAGTAATAGGCAAAAGTAACAGACACAGCCATGGGGAAATCTACTCCAAGTCTCATTTCATTCGTGTCCAGAGAAGGGGATTAATCAGGCATGCAGTCATTGCCCCAGGCACAATTCTTAACCTTAAGAAATATTTTAAAATACACAGGCACTATTGACACCGAAATATTAGCAATAATAGGCACAGAAAACTGATGTACTACACATCGTACTTTCACTTATGTAAATATCCTGATTCCTGTCAAAAAAAGTTCACCCCTATGTGAAAGGAAGGGAGCTCCTTGGTGCAAATTTGTAGGGCATCTTCTTGTATGTCAAGGTTTGTGACACCTGAGTGACAGCCTCTCCTTAAAATAATGTAGATGGTTTTTTCCACCGGTATGCTTGTGAATAGAGTTTCTACAAATGAGATGGTAGAACTCAGAGACGTAATATTCAAAATATTGATGAACTTTACATCCATAGGGGAAACCACTGGTAGCCCCTATGGATGTAGATAGTTATGTTCTTATTCATAGTCATGGCTATTTCATGAGTTGGAGAATTAACTTGGGCAGTTATAGGGAATATCAGGTAGCCGGCCTTATGGGTCTTGATTGTGCTGTAAAAATACCTACCCTGCCTTGTAGTCTCTAATGATTGTAGGAAGTTTCATAGCACTGTTACTAGACCTTATCCTCTTAGCTTTTAATGCGTGGGACTGGTCTTAAGTCATACTCCTTTTGGTTCTAGTTAGGCAGCTCATAACAGATAACGTGTTTCCCTTATCATTTTAAGGAGCCTTTGTCTGTATTCTGGCAACAAATTGTGACTTTTGGTTTTCGATTTACAGGATAATCTCGGGACAAGGGCAACTACTAGAACTTCAGTAACCATCAAAATGGTACATAGGAAAGAAGTTTCTCTCGATGGTAAAGTGGCAAAGATACCTTTATCTGGAGATGACAGTGTTACTTGTAGGTCGGCCAGAACTATCAGGTACTTCTGATAAGGATTAATTATTGCATTCACGAGTCTCTTCAGGCTTTTGGTTGGGTCTTTGGTTAGGGGCTGAAATTTCCTAGGATCACTAGGGATGCCATTCATTTTATCTTCATATTCTTCACGTTTCATGATGGCACAGACAGCAGTCTTGTCACCTATTCTGATGATGGTGACCTGATGTTCTCATAGCCACTGGGCATTTTCCTTCTGGTGAGGGACGATGATCTTACTCTTATAATTTGCCATTGGTGTCCGGCTTCCCCAAAGAGTTCCTCCTGGATGGTAATGAAGAGGGTTACCTTTCCTTGTGCATGGAAAGACAGCAAGTCATTTATGAGTGGGGGCCTTTTAGTGAAATGGCAATTAAGGCCAAGGCATAGAAGTTGTTTTTGTCCATTAGTGAGGTCTATACCAGCCAAGTTGAATGTATCCATTTGAAGGCTTTGCATTCCTGATGGGTCCTTTGTTAAACCACAATTTCTTCTTTATTATATTATTAGTGACCTACTGGTAGTGACCCACTGATGTCGTTGTTTCGACTCCCGCAGGAGTTTAGACACTTTCTCGATCATCGCATCACACACATCCTTAAATTCTTCCCGCATGATTCCTTTTTGCCAGTGGTTATTTGCACTCTTCCTTCAGCTTCCAGGAGTCATCCTTGAAGAGTCTTATTGATGACATTCCATGAGAGATATGCCCAGCCATGGCAATGATTTCTATTGAAGTCAATAGTAATGTTCTTAGATATTATCTTCGTATCAAGCCTTTGAGTCCGTCTATACTTTTCTCTTTTGGCAAGCTTTTCAGGAATAAGGAAATGCTATCTGAGATTCTTTCCATTTAATTTTTCTTTCTGCAGTCGACAGAGCATTTCCCCACCTCTCAACGGCGTTATCAGGACTAGATTACAAATTTATATATACTACAGACATTTGAATTTCAAACATGATGCCACTGGGGTGAAGGATTTCTACTGGTTAGCAGGCAGGGGCGTAACTAGGTGAGAATGGGCCCGTGGCATTTTCTACAGTGGGCCCCCATTAACTATATATATATATATATATATATATATATATATATATATATATATATATATATATATATATATATATATATATATATATAAATCATGGGAGAGAGAGTAGAGAGATTGATTTGATATATCGTAGAACTGGTAGGCATAAGAAATTAAAATATAATATCCAGGCATTGAAATATAATTACTAATAGTTAATACATACATAGCTTAGAAATAAACATCTAAATTATATATTCTTAATAATAAAGCAGATGAATCCCCTTATGTAGGCCTATGCGGCCGTTACATTATTGCGTAATTACGATGCCTATAAAATAAAAATAAACACAACTTGGTCCAAAACATCTATACCATCATTAAATAAACAAATATACCTTATACCTTCTAGAATTCTTTCTTATTTGATTTCATCTCTGCAAATCTGTCAATGACTTTACTTAGGTTTAATTTACGTGCAGTTCCTTGTTCAATTGATAGAAGAGTTAGTGCTTCTAATCTGTGCCATTGTACCTCGCAAATAGTTTTTAACAAGCTTTAGTTTGGAGAATGAAAGCTCTGCACTTGCAGTTGTGACTGGAATAGTTAAACACAATAGCATTGCAGTGCAAACCTCAGGGAAACTGGCTGAAATAGAATGATTTTCTATGATCAACATATTAGCAAGGTCCTTAATACTAGAAACTTTGCTTATTTCTCCCTTCAGAGCAGATCTCATGCTGAGAATTTCCTGTGTGAATGTTTCTGACACATCGTTGTGGTATTTTTTCACAAAACTAGATGCTTTTTCGTACAGCTCTGAGTCAGATAAATTTTGCAATGAGATTGGTTCCAACACTGAGAATGATGAGACAACTTCATGCAAGCCATTAAACGGAAGTTCATCTGAGTTGTGCTGATGTCCAGAGTACGATAGTGAACAGTTACTCTACACAAACTCTCTGGATCTTCTAATCTTTGGTCTTCACAAAGCTCGCCAAAATGTCCTTTTATGGTACTAAGTCTCTTTTTCTCTACAGGCTGTAGTGTACGGACAGTAGTACCTCTCTTTTTCTCTACAGGCTGTAGTGTACGAACAGTAGTACCCCCGATGACCTCCTAACCCGTAACCCATCGTATACATTAATATGTAATGTCTCCTCAGTTTCTGTTAATGATCATTTACCAGTATTATATTGAGGAATTTGAAATAATTTATTTCTTTAATCATTAAAATATAACGGTAAGCAGTAGCTTATATTTTTTTTTTTATCTACGGCCATAGGCCCATATCCCATGGGTCCCTTGGCCCCCTTTCTGTGACTCTACGTCCATGGGCCCCTTTAATCATTATAGGCCCTGGGCCCGTGGCAGTTTGCCACCTCTGCCACCCTATTGCTACGCCTCTGTTAGCAGGTCTTTTCTTGCTGGACATCTGGGCAACAGCACGGCATTCCTTGTGTTCAGTAGGATGCATCTTGTGTGTGGGCAAGGGCATGATTCCTGTCTCTGGCCGATTGTCTTGATTTATTGGCTGATGGTAGTCGTGTTCAGGGGTGTTCTGTAGCTTGTGTCTGTCTAATAATTCTTCTAGTATTGAGTTAGTCATGGTTGTCTATACTTATTGTTGAAATATGGTCCCTTGGTTACAGTAAGCTTGCCATCACCTGCACCCTTTGGTACATTTGAATTTGTATACTATGTTGGTTAACTCCCACATTTCTACAGGGGGCTGTGCTTTTTCACATTACAGGGTGCTGATTAAGTTTGAGTGGTAGTAGACAGATAAGGAAATCATCTCATCAGGATTCGTGGGTGTTGTACTGTTGGCAATTATTCTTTTCATGGCCTTGGCCTCATACTTGAAATGGCTGTGATATGCAGCTATGTAATATCATATGATGTTTCTCAGTGACGTAGGCATTGTGACTGCTGGCATATGCTCATACATCCAATTGTTTTCAAATGCAACCTTATATAAGATTGCTGTTGTATCTGTTATTAGTTAGGAGCTGCCCAACACATTCAAGCTCTGCTTGAGTGGCAGTAATAAAAAAAACACTAGTGGGTCACTACTACCATCTAGAAGAAATTAATGTGATTGAATAAGGACAGCATCAGAAATGAGAAGCCCTCAGGTGGATACATTAACCTGGCTGGTATAGGCCTCACTGTTGGACAAAAACAGTATCTCAGCCTTGGCGTTAATTGCCATTTCATTAAAAGGTCCCATGAGCAAGTGAATTACATCGAAATTAAAACCTTAATAAATGACATACTCTCTCTCCAGCCCCAAGGAAAGGTAACCCAATCTAGTACCATCCAGGAGGAACTTGTCAGGAAAGTCATACACCAATGGGGAAATTACAGGAGTAAGATAATTGGCCTTCATCTGAAGGAAGCCACTCGCCAGCTCCAAGAACATTTGGACATCATTACCAGAAAAGGTGACAAGACCACAGTCTGTGTCATCATGAAGCATGAAGACCATGACGATAAAATGGACGACATATTGTTTGATCCTTCACAATTCCAGCCCCTTATCAAGGACCTTACCAAAATCCTGAAGCGAATCCTGAATGTGATAATTAATAAGATTAATTCTGATAGTAGTGCTATGAAACTGCCTATGACCATCTGAAACTATGGGCCAGGATATTGAAACAGCACCATCAAGACCCATAAGTCTGGCAAGCCATTGGGTCCTATAATTGCCAGTTACCTCTCCACCTTACGAAGTAGCCAAATACTTTGAATAAGATTGTTACTACATACATCCCTAGGGGTACTCAGTGATTTCCCAGGTAGAGTTCATTGATATTTTGAAAACTAAGTCTCCAAGCTATACCATCTCATTGCTGTACGTAGAAAGTCTATTTTATTTTAAAGAGAGTCCATCACCAGATGATGCTCTATAAAGACTTATCCAAATCTGCATAGAGGAGTGGTACTCCATTCTCTAATATAATGGTGACTTATCTTGCCAGGTAGATGGTGTTGCCACGGGATCTCCCTTGGCATTGTATTTGTTAATATGTGTGAAGCAGATGTTGAGGAAAAAACCTTCAATTCCCATCCAAAACTGAAGTTTTATGCCCGATATGTAGACGATATCTTCATTATCATCTACAGTGTTCTATGGAGAGGAACTCTAGCCTAAACTTAACTATTCAGTATGATTTCGAAGGCTGATTTGCCTTCATGAATGTAAATGTGGAGAAGAAAGGAGACAGTCACAACAATGCTAAGTATCAAAATGCAACTAATAGGGGTAGACACATACCTGAGACATGCAATTACACACTGTGTTAGGCAGCTCCTAACTAATAACTAGCAGATACGACAGCAGTCTGATATAAGGTTATATATGAAGACTGTTGGACATATATACCAGCACACTTGTCACGACGCCTAGCTCACCAAGAAACATCATATTATATTACAAAGCCACTTATCACAGGCAATTTAAGGGTGAGGCCAGGGCCAAGAAGAGAATAATTGCCTGCCTAACAAGTGGATTAACTTACATGCCTATTGCTAACTGAACTTAGCAGCCTCGTAATGCAAAATAGCACTGCACCCTGTAGAAGATGTGGGAGTCGACTAACATGGTATGCAATATTAAAACACTATGTGGGCAACCATGAGTGTAAAGCAACAATATAAGAATTTTTAGAAAACACAGAGATCGTACCTAGAGAAACCTGATTCTTGGGATTGTAAATAGCAGAAGCTCTGAATATAAAACAGCAAAAGCCAGCGTTAAATGAAGAAAGGAATACGGATTCATCCTCCCTTCTTCAAGGAAACTGTAGGACATCTGTGAGAATCTGAAGGGAGACGAGAGCAACAGGGCATCGCAGGACATGACCACTGACAATGAAGCAAATAAAGACTGTTGGCCAGAGATGAGAATTGCGCCTGTGCCCATGCTCTTGGCTGCAAGCCGCGGCATAGGACACATCCTATGGGGCACCAAGAATGCCAATGCTTCCATCCAAACTGCCTGCTTGAGAATGACACCGGTCGTCCAATAATCAAATATGCAGTAAAAAAAACCTTGTATGCAACCTGGAGGTGGGGAAATTATCTGTCGACTGGAAAAAGAAAAAGTAAATGGAAATATTGTAGAATAATTTTTCTTTATTTATGAGAAGCTTGCCAGAAAAAGAAAAAGGTATAGCCTGATTCTAAGCCTTGATAAGAAAGCATATATATATATACAGGGTATTTCGGAATTAGAGCCCCCACCCCTCTACAGCATAAACTAAAATTGATATGGACAAAAACAAAAGTAATTCAGAACAGGTATTTATTTAAGTTTCTCTCTGTGTATTTAATATTTTGTGTGGCCTTCATCTGCCTGTACCACAGCCTGCATTCTTGAGGGGTATGATTTCAACAAATTGCAAAAAAGCTGAGTCTCAAACTCCATTTCTCTGAGCACTTCAGTCACCTCTCTTCGCAGGTCGTGGAGGCTTGGTATACAATCATAGTTCTCTGTGCGCACTTCAACACGATCCTTTAAGATACTACCAATGTTTTCACACACATTAAGGTCAGGGGAGCCACCTGGAAATTCATTTGATGAGAAGAAATCGATACCACTGTTTTGAAGCAGCTTCTGTGTCTGAAGAGCCTTGAAACATGATGCCTTATCATGCAAAAATGTGACTTCTTCAACAGATAAACACATTTTCATGACCTTTGAGGAAAGGAAACACTCCACCAGTAAGCACAGTTTCTCTGAAGTATTCACCATTCCATGACTGTCCTTTTTTTTGATGATCCACGTTAACCGTTTAGCAGTGCAATAGCGCACATCATCACTGATATCATCCAACTTTGCAGCCCAAATGATGTCATTCTCCCTGTTGCTGAGTGATGTTGGGCTCGCTGATAACATGAAATGGCTTGATACCAGATTTTTTCAGCTCACAATATACAGCACTATAACTTCTCTTCTTTCCCCTTTTTGTTTCTAGTTTACGCAAAGACTTTCTTGGTCTACCCACTGCCTCAGCTATGATGTCTTTTGATTCCTGAGATAGGACTTCAGGCCTTCCAAGATTCTCACTCTTTTTGCGATGACAGTCATATGGATTTTTGTTCCAGTTTCTTTTAACAAAGGATTCATCTCTTTTAATGTATTTAGCTACCCAGGAACGTGAAATGAAGGATACGCCAGCATCCCAGCCTCTCTGAAGGTTATAGCCCGGATTCGGTCAGTCCATCTGATTTCCTCCGAGTTGTTAGCCATGGCTGTATCTAACTCCGTCACTCAGTCGGATAATACAAGAAATGTAAAATGAAAAATAGCTTAATATAAACTTAAGATAATGTATTTGGAGATAGGCAATAGCAGGAAATTTCATAATTTTCCATTTGTTCTGTGGAGAGGGGAGGGCCTCTAATTTCGAAAACACCCGGTTTATATATATATATATATATATATATATATATATATATATATATATATATATATGATATATATATATATATATATATATATATATATATATATATATATATATATATATATATATATATATATATATATAT
>NC_061106.1:6460638-6465638 GCF_015104395.2 Macrobrachium nipponense | reverse complement strand
TCAACGAAAATCAATTGGACACGGCCCTGAAATGCATAGTAGATCAGTGAAGATTGATTCCTTTAAGACCCCGACTTATTTCTCTGTCTTGCTTCCTACTCCATTCCTTTTGACAATGATAAGATTGAACATGGCTCCTCTGCCATTATTTAATACTGTAATATTCCAGTAAACATTTTGTGGAGAGACCACGTGGACAGTGTCAAGAAAATTATGTTCTGTTCCGATGATATAAATCACTGTAGAAGTTAACTGGCTGTTACATTCATATTTTTTAGAGCCTCCTTTAGTTTCCTTCTGGACAAGATTTATTGTAATTCATCTAAATACTGAGTTTGTTAAAACAATTCGCCAACGCCTTTGTTTTGTACGTCAGTCAGTTGTACCTTACAGTCTAGTGGAAGTTTTGTAACAACCTGTTCTTTGTTACTGTAGGCTAAGCTAGCTTTATGCCAGCACGCGGTCGTGCTCCTAGAACAGCCTGAGAAAAAGGGTTTTAGGAAAGCAGAAATACGAACAACGGGATGGAAACTGTAAACCTCACAGAAAGAGGGAAAGTTCATAACAGGAAGCCCTGTGAAGTCATAGAAATCTGGAAAGGAAAGGACAAAGGGTCTAAAATAATAATAACAAAAAACACTTTTTATCCATTAATATTAAGCTTTGAAATTCTGCCTCTTCCATTTCTGTACTATTACAACTCTTCAAATATAAGCCTAAGCTTTTTTCCCCCACTATTCCATCCTTTGACCCCCACGAAATTGAGTTGCACGCGCCATCAGCTCATGAATGAAATTTAGCAATATATGGAATTTTCCATGTCACTGGACAGTTCTAGAATAATTAACATTTTTTCCTAATGTTGGAAGGGAGTGTTTGTCTCTTTTTCGTTGTTTCCTGAATGCCTTAATATTTAGTGTTGAAATTATTTCAGACAATATTCTGTACACTTACAATTCTTTAAAGATAAAATTGATGCTAAGTATTTCTAATTTTCTGGTTGTTTCATTTTTCTTCTGGTAGCTATATAAGAATTTGTGTTATCACAATAAAGATGACGATTTATGATTTTCTGACTATATTACTCAAAAGACACAGGCACACAACTTCACACGCTCAAGCTAATGTATACATTTATGAAAAGAATTGCAGAAACAAGTCTTATATTATCATGTTCTTTTCTTTGTTTTACAGATGCGTGATTGAAGGTAAACTACAGTGATTCTGCAACGGCCTCGGGAGTTGCGAGAGCAACCGCCATTCTTCATCTCCCTCCATTACCTTTGGACGTCGAGACAGTGTTCCATCGCGCCGCCTTTCTCTTCGTCATGTGTGTGAGGTCCACCAAAAGTGGACCGACCTGGGTCGGATGGTTCTGCTGGAGTTATGAGGGAGCGTGATGGTGACACCCTTACTCTGCCCCGCCTCCCGGGCTGCCAGCACCGACAACCTCCTGACACCGTCATTTGAAGACGACGATTCCTTAAGAGACTTCTTCCCCTCGACAGTGACTTCCTCCGCCATGCCACGTCCACTTATAACGATGGGCGAGAGCGCCGACAGCGGCGACAGCGCCGTCATGAGCTCTCCGTATCCTTCCTCCGCTCTGGTGTCCCTCAATCAAAGATGTTCCGCAGGTGGAGCCCAGGATAATGGCGCCACTCGATCCGTCCCCGACATAGAACTCCACGCCAGGGAGAACAACGGCCGGCCCGAATACAGGGGTTACCGGCTACTGGCTCCTCAGGTGAGGTGCTCGTGCTCGCACCTGCCCCGTGCCCCTTCGCACGAGAGCGTCCGATCGGTGCAAGGTGGAATCAGCGAGGTAGTCGTGGTGGCACCTACCTCTTACAGGGACCGCATCATCCGGCAGCATTCTCAGCCAGAGACTTGCCTTCACTGTCATCACCCTAAGCCTTCCGCGTCCCTCCGGCACCTGCCGCGCCTCGACTCCTGCTCAACTTCTCACGCTGCTGGTGAGGGCATCGCTACGATCGCCGCAGACACGCTTCGCATCAACGGGGCCCTCAGCTCCTTTAAACAGGTTAGTCTCTCTCCTTTTGCCCCTCTTCAGTGATGTGAATTTATTTTACCTTTGTGTGTATACTATAATCGGTACTTCAGCTGTCCTTCATAGCTTGACATTGGTGTATACTGTATAGTATATATATATATATATATATATATATATATTATATATATATATATATATATATAAAGCTTATATAATGAAGTCACTTGCATCTACTGTGATTTTTTTAATATATAGAGAAAATTGGATAAGAAATGACATTTGTAGCTTCATGTCTGTACATTAAATGTCATAATGATGGTGATGAATATATATATATAAATATATATATATATATATATATATATATATATATATATATATATATATATATACATGCATTGAGCTATAAATGTCCTCTAATATCAAATTTGCTCCACCTCGAAATTAATATATTTTCATATATGTTAACTGAAAGGGAAATTTTTAGTTAGTAATATCGTCCACTCGCGATTCGAACCAGCGCACAGGAAAAATGAGGACTTCAGTGATGTTACTGACTTGTTGGCCTGGTTGGGAACGTCACTGAAGTCCTGATTTCTCCTCTGTGTGCTGGTTCGAATCCGCGAGAGGACAAAATTATTATCAACTAAAAATATCCCATTCAGATAATATATATGTAAATATATTAATTCCGAGGGAGAGAGAATTGGATATTAAAGGTGATTTATAGCTTAATTTATGCAAATGAATCATGGTGATGTGATAAAATTTACATATATATATACTATATATATATGATTTTTATATATATATAAAATCATATATATATATACACATATACATTTATATATATATATATATATATATATATATATATACATACATACATACACACACACACACACACACACATATATATATATATATATATATATATATATATATATATATATATATATATATATATATATATATATATAATATATATATATATATATATATATATATGTGTGTGTGTGTGTGTGTATGTATGTATATATATATATATATATATATATATATATATATATATATATAAATGTATATGTGTATATATATATGATTTTATATATATATAAAATCATATATATATAGTATATATATATGTAAATTTTTATCACATCACCATGATTCATTTGCATAAATTAAGCTATAAATCACCTTTAATTGAATTGCACACACACACACACACACACACACACACACACACACACACACACACACACACATATATATATATATATATATAATATATATATATATGTATATATATATAATATATATATTATATATATATGTGTGTGTGTGTGTGTGTGTGTGTGTGTGTGTGTGTGCAATTCATTATGTACTGCAGAGTTGGTATTGTTTTATATCTCTAGTTATAACCAGATGGTATGCATCATTGTTTATCGTTGTTTCTAATTTACGCCTCTGTTTGTATTTCTCATTATTTTATAGCAAATTGAGTTCCATTGCACTGGACCAATATGCTGGTGCGAAGCAACAGAAAACATCGCGATATCCCAAGTGCACTGGTGAGATTGTTTTACATAGATCATATCACGTATTCATCGTCATCACACATATAATTATGTAATTTGTAGTCAGAATGGTGTTAATGACTGCGGATTGGGCACTCTATTTCAACGCTTCTGATTTAAATATGAGTGATGTATAATTCTTTAAGTATTCGGGGTTAATGAGTCAAGTAGAGATCTTAAAGAATTGGGGGTTAATGAGTCAGAATTCTTAAAGGATTCGAGGTTAATGAGTCAAAATTCTTAAAGTTAATGAGTTAGATAGCATTCTTGAAGTATTCGGTGTTAATGAGTTAATTAGAACAGTTAAAGTATTCAATTTTAATGAGTCAGAATTCTTAAAGGATTCGAGATTAATGAGTAAAAATTCTTAAAGTTAATGTGTCGAATACATTCTTGAAGTATTCGGTGTTAATGAGTCAATTAGAACTCTTAAAGGATTCAAGGTTAATGAGTCGGGTAGAATTCTTGAAGTATTGTGCTTTAACGAAGTAGAGGTTTCCATTTATCAGTTTACATTTGCAAGAATTAAGACAGACTAGCAACAATTGGTATTTGACTATGTACATTTATCATTGTGATTGAAAATCATCATGGAATGATTTTCATCCCTGTACCTCGACTAACAAAAGGTTCTGATATAGATTAAGTCTCCTCTCTCTTAAATGCGCAAAAGATCACAACAATTGTTTTATGTATCCTAATTATTAGCTCTAAGATACAATGGCAAATTTAAAAAAGAAAAAAAAAACGAACGTTCCAGATGTACCTGCATTGATGTATTAGGGAAATGAATTCATTATCACTGAATAATTTATTTCTTGAATGTGAATCCAAAAATTGTAAATTAAAGCTTCCCGTGGCTGGAAAGATGCTGGGTCGTATTGGTGCGTCTAGGCAAAGATTAATATGAGGCAGATTAATTTTTGGAGAAGGTAATATTGCAGTAAGAGGTTTACGAAAAAAAAAAGGTTGCTTCATTCTCGATATAATGTAATTTTTTTTTACTAGGAAGAGAGAATTCGCAAATGAAACTCTGGGATTAAATATAGGATTTTATCTTATGTTCGGCTACATTTCGAGATTGATATTCATTGGAGGTTACTCTTAAAGTGCACAGTTAAAAAGAATGTTAATGACTGTAAGTGAATCTGTCTTCTCGTGTGGCAAGGTATTTCCATATTTCAATTAGGAGAATTAATTGCGGTGGCTGAAATTTTATCGCTGGCTGTGGCGGGGCTGTGTTTTTGGTTCCGGTTGTCAGCCTTTCAGCTCGTTGGTCTGATCTGTTTGCTATCCGGATTAAGTGAAATTAAAGATAAAATTTTGATGAAAATGGTTGAGGGTATTCATTGGGTGACTTCGAGGTGATTAGTGTTTGGGGGACATCGATCAAAGGGTAAAGGTCA